>NW_026781876.1:970000-1257184 GCF_031769215.1 Ylistrum balloti | reverse complement strand
TAGTTTTATTGGTGTTATAGATGTTGGTATCTTGTTACCAGGTCAGCATTCGTTTGTTCATACTTTGTTGTATTAGTGTCATAGTTTTATTGGTGTTATAGATGTTGGTATCTTGTTACCAGGTCAGCATTCGTTTGTTTATACTTTGTTGTATTAGTGTCATAGTTTTATTGGTGTTATAGATGTTGGTATCTGTCATTAGTGTCATAGTTTTATTGGTGTTATAGATGTTGGTATCTTGTTACCAGGTCAGCATTCGTTTGTTTATACTTTGTTTTATTGGTGTTATAGATGTTGGTATCTTGTTACCAGGTCAGCATTCGTTTGTTTATACTTTGTTGTATTAGTGTCATAGTTTTATTGGTGTTATAGATGTTGGTATCTTGTTACCAGGTCAGCATTCGTTTGTTTATACTTTGTTGTATTAGTGTCATAGTTTTATTGGTGTTATAGATGTTGGTATCTTGTTACCAGGTCAGCATTCATTTGTTGATACTTTGTTTTATTGGTGTTATAGATGTTGGTATCTTGTTACCAGGTCAGCAGTCGTTTGTTTATACTTTGTTGTATTAGTGTCATAGTTTTATTGGTGTTATAGATGTTGGTATCTTGTTACCAGGTCAGCATTCGTTTGTTTATACTTTGTTGTATTAGTGTCATAGTTTTATTGGTGTTATAGATGTTGGTATCTTGTTACCAGGTCAGCATTCATTTGTTGATACTTTGTTTTATTGGTGTTATAGATGTTGGTATCTTGTTACCAGGTCAGCATTCGTTTGTTTATACTTTGTTGTATTAGTGTCATAGTTTTATTGGTGTTATAGATGTTGGTATCTTGTTACCAGGTCAGCATTCATTTGTTCATACTTTGTTTTATTGGTGTTATAGTTTTATTGGTGTTATAGATGTTGGTATCTTGTTACCAGGTCAGCATTCGTTTGTTTATACTTTGTTGTATTAGTGTCATTGTTTGATAGGTGTTATAGATGTTGGTATCTTGTTACCAGGTCAGCATTCGTTTGTTTATACTTTGTTGTATTAGTGTCATAGTTTTATTGGTGTTATAGATGTTGGTATCTTGTTACCAGGTCAGCAGTCGTTTGTTTATACTTTGTTGTATTAGTGTCATAGTTTTATTGGTGTTATAGATGTTGGTATCTTGTTACCAGGTCAGCATTCATTTGTTTGTTTTATTGGTGTTATAGATGTTGGTATCTTGTTACCAGGTCAGCATTCATTTGTTGATACTTTGTTTTATTGGTGTTATAGATGTTGGTATCTTGTTACCAGGTCAGCATTCATTTGTTGATACTTTGTTTTATTGGTGTTATAGATGTTGGTATCTTGTTACCAGGTCAGCATTCGTTTGTTTATACTTTGTTGTCTTATTGTCATAGTTTTATTGGTGTTATAGATGTTGGTATCTTGTTACCAGGTCAGCGGTCGTTTGTTTATACTTTGTTGTATTAGTGTCATAGTTTTATTGGTGTTATAGATGTTGGTATCTTGTTACCAGGTCAGCATTCGTTTGTTTATACTTTTTTGTATTAGTGTCATAGTTTTATTGGTGTTATAGATGTTGGTATCTTGTTACCAGGTCAGGAGTCGTTTGTTTATACTTTGTTGTATTAGTGTCATAGTTTTATTGGTGTTATAGATGTTGGTATCTTGTTACCAGGTCAACATTCGATTGTTCATACTTTGTTGTATTAGTGTCATAGTTTTATTGGTGTTATAGATGTTGGTATCTTGTTACCAGGTCAGCATTCGTTTGTTTATACTTTGTTGTATTAGTGTCATAGTTTTATTGGTGTTATAGATGTTGGTATCTTGTTACCAGGTCAGCATTCATTTGTTGATACTTTGTTTTATTGGTGTTATAGATGTTGGTATCTTGTTACCAGGTCAGCATTCGTTTGTTTATACTTTGTTGTATTAGTGTCATAGTTTTATTGGTGTTATAGATGTTGGTATCTTGTTACCAGGTCAGCATTCGTTTGTTTATACTTTGTTGTATTAGTGTCATAGTTTTATTGGTGTTATAGATGTTGGTATCTTGTTACCAGGTCAGCATTCATTTGTTTATACTTTGTTGTATTAGTGTCATAGTTTTATTGGTGTTATAGATGTTGGTATCTTGTTACCAGGTCAGCATTCATTTGTTGTATTAGTGTCATAGTTTTATTGGTGTTATAGATGTTGGTATCTTGTTACCAGGTCAGCATTCGTTTGTTTATACTTTGTTTGATAGGTGTTATAGATGTTGGTATCTTGTTACCAGGTCAGCATTCATTTGTTTATACTTTGGTTGATAGGTGTCATAGTTTTATTGGTGTTATAGATGTTGGTATCTTGTTACCAGGTCAGCATTCGTTTGTTTATACTTTGTTGTATTAGTGTCATAGTTTTATTGGTGTTATAGATGTTGGTATCTTGTTACCAGGTCAGCATTCATTTGTTCATACTTTGTTGTATTAGTGTCATAGTTTTATTGGTGTTATAGATGTTGGTATCTTGTTACCAGGTCAGCATTCATTTGTTTATACTTTGTTTTATTGGTGTTATAGTTTTATTGGTGTTATAGATGTTGGTATCTTGTTACCAGGTCAGCATTCATTTGTTCATACTTTGTTTGATTTGTTTTATTGGTGTTATAGATGTTGGTATCTTGTTACCAGGTCAGCATTCATTTGTTTATACTTTGTTGTATTAGTGTCATAGTTTTATTGGTGTTATAGATGTTGGTATCTTGTTACCAGGTCAGCAGTCGTTTGTTTATACTTTGTTTTATTAGTGTAATAGTTTTATTTGTGTTATAGATGTTGGTATCTTGTTACCAGGTCAGCATTCATTTGTTTATACTTTGTTGTATTAGTGTCATTGTTTGATAGGTGTTATAGTTTTATTGGTGTTATAGATGTTGGTATCTTGTCACTGTTGATACTTTGTTTTAATGGTGTTATAGATGTTGGTATCTTGTTACCAGGTCAACATTCGATTGTTCATACTTTGTTGTATTAGTGTCATAGTTTTATTGGTGTTATAGATGTTGGTATCTTGTTACCAGGTCAGCATTCGTTTGTTTATACTTTGTTGTATTAGTGTCATAGTTTTATTGGTGTTATAGATGTTGGTATCTTGTTACCAGGTCAGCATTCATTTGTTTTCCTTTGTTTATACTTTGTGGTATTAGTGTCATAGTTTTATTGGTGTTATAGATGTTGGTATCTTGTGTCATAGTTTTATTGGTGTTATAGATGTTGGTATCTTGTTACCAGGTCAACATTCGATTGTTCATACTTTGTTGTATTAGTGTCATAGTTTTATTGGTGTTATAGATGTTGGTATCTTGTTACCAGGTCAGCATTCATTGCTTCATCCTTTGTTTGATAGGTGTTATAGATGTTGGTATCTTGTTACCAGGTCAGCATTCATTTTTGAAAGCTGTTATAGATGTTGGTATCTTGTTACCAGGTCAGCATTCGTTTGTTTATACTTTGTTGTATTATTGTCATAGTTTTATTGGTGTTATAGATGTTGGTATCTTGTTACCAGGTCAGCATTCGTTTGTTTATACTTTGTTGTATTAGTGTCATAGTTTTATTGGTGTTATAGATGTTGGTATCTTGTTACCAGGTCAGCATTCGTTTGTTTATACTTTGTTTGATAGGTGTTATAGATGTTGGTATCTTGTTACCAGGTCAGCATTCGTTTGTTTATACTTTGTTGTATTAGTGTCATAGTTTTATTGGTGTTATAGATGTTGGTATCTTGTTACCAGGTCAGCTTCATTTGTTCATACTTTGTTTATTAGTGTCATAGTTTTATTGGTGTTATAGATGTTGGTATCTTGTTACCAAGTCAGCATTCATTTGTTCATACTTTGTTTTATTGGTGTTATAGATGTTGGTATCTTGTTACCAGGTCAGCAGTCGTTTGTTTATTAGTGTCATAGTTTTATTGGTGTTATAGATGTGGGTATCTTGTTACCAGTTCAGCATTCATTTGTTCATACTTTGTTTGATAGGTGTTATAGATGTTGGTATCTTGTTACCAGGTCAGCATTCATTTGTTCATACTTTGTTTGATAGGTGTTATAGATGTTGGTATCTTGTTACCAGGTCAGCATTCGTTTGTTCATACTTTGTTTGATAGGTGTTATAGATGTTGGTATCTTGTTACCAGGTCAGCATTCATTTGTTTATACTTTGTGTTATAGTTTTATTGGTGTTATAGATGTTGGTATCTTGTTACCAGGTCAGCATTCATTTGTTCATTATTTGTTTGATAGGTGTTATAGTTTTACTGGTGTTATAGATGTTGGTATCTTGTTACCAGGTCAGCATTCGTTTGTTTATACTTTGGTTGATAGGTGTTATAGATGTTGGTATCTTGTTACCAGGTCAGCATTCGTTTGTTTATACTTTGTGATATTTCGCTGGAGGCAGTCGTATATTGGCGTCGTCTTTTCTGTTTGTCGGTCCCTCCATCTGTACATCCATTTCTTGTGAACGGAACTCCTCCTAAACTAATCATCAGATTTTCATGAAACTTGCTCAATGTCACTACTACAATGTATAGATCCTATACATCTGTGTTTTAGATAGTAGGCGTTACCCCTGAGTTCCTTGGGGGTCCGACTCGCAGCTCATATACAAAATTGGTTTCCCTTCCTGCAAAGCTTTTCCTCAATTTCTCTTATTAGACCACATTTTTGTCCCAGACCCACCCCTCAGGCCTTGGGGGGCCGAAACCCTCCACCAATACAAACTTGGTTCCCCTACACTCAAGAATTCTTCTGACCAAATTTGAATCAATTCTAGAGCTACTTTTATTGCAACTTGAAAGATGACGTTACTTTAAATAGTTTTATTACTTTTCAAGAATGCAATCAAAATATTGTAAATTGAAAGTTTCGATGATTTTAAAAAAATGCAAACATTGATTTATTCAAATTCATTAGTTTTACTCAATAATTCTTTATGCTTCATACAATCATAGTTCCATTGTCCTCTCTAACACCTGTACTATTAACAGGCACACACTACCCTACTAATAACTGCACTGGTATATTGGTCCCCCTAACAAATTAGGAACTGTGATTATTTGTAGTATGCTACACATGTATTAGTTTTACAAAATATAATTGATAAAGAAAAGTTACTATTGATCTTGAAGTAGCAAATCTTTTCCAAATTTATTTTCTGGTTATTTTGATTTTCAAATGGGAAAATTATTTCAAAATTTACTGCAAAATTATTCATTAAATCCAGGGCAGACAGCAACTGTTTTTCATCAAATTTTGGTCAAAAAGGAACATTTTGTGAAGGGGAATATTCATATAAAATTCCTAAAATTTAGGCCATATTTAGCGTTTATAGCTTTCTTGTCAGATAGCCCCCTTAGACTCTGCTCTTTAGACCCTAAGGTTCAGACCCCTGTAGTCAGACCCCTTATACCCTACTCCTTTGTCCCCAAGAATCGGACCCTTCAGACCCTATTCCTCGGTCCTCTTTAATCCAACCCTTTAGATTCTACTTCCTCAGTCTCCAAGAATAGAACCCTTTAGACCCTACTCCTTTGTGGCCTGGAGAGTCAGACCATTTTGCCCTAATCCTTTGTTCCCTAGAGTCGGACCCTTTTGCCCTACTCCTTTGTGGCCTGGAGAGTCGGACCATTTTGCCCTAATCCTTTGTTCCCTAGAGTCGGACCCTTTTGCCCTTCTCCTTTGTGCCCTGGAGAGTCGGACCGTTTTGCCCTAATCCTTTGTTCCCTAGAGTGGGACCCTTTGCCCTACTGTCTCCTGCAGTCAGACATGTATTGGAGGATTGTAGCTTTGTTTTATAGGTGTTATAGATGTTGGAGTCTTGTTACCAATTCAGGATTCATTTGTTCATACTATGTTTGATAGGTGTTATAGTTTTATTGGTGTTATAGAGGTTGGTAAGTTGTTACCAGGTCAGCATTCATTTGTTCATACTTTGTTTGATAGGTGTTATAGATGTGGGTATCTTGTTACCAGGTCAGCATTCGTTTGTTCATACTTTGTTGTATTAGTGTCATAGTTTTATTGGTGTTATAGATGTTGGTATCTTGTTACCAGGTCAGCATTCGTTTGTTTATACTTTGTTGTATTAGTGTCATAGTTTTATTGGTGTTATAGATGTTGGTATCTTGTTACCAGGTCAGCATTCATTTGTTCATACTTTGTTTGATAGGTGTTATAGTTTTACTGGTGTTATAGATGTTGGTATCTTGTTACCAGGTCAGCATTCGTTTGTTTATACTTTGTTTGATAGGTGTTATAGATGTTGGTATCTTGTTACCAGGTCAGCATTCCTTTGTTTATACTTTGGTTGATAGGTGTTATAGATGTGGGTATCTTGATACCAGGTCAGCATTCGTTTGTTCATACTTTGTTTGATAGGTGTTATAGATGTTGGTATCTTGTTACCAGGTCAGCATTCATTTGTTGATACTTTGTTTTATTGGTGTTATAGATGTTGGTATCTTGTTACCAGGTCAGGAGTCGTTTGTTTATACTTTGTTTTATTGGTGTTATAGATGTTGGTATCTTGTTACCAGGTAGTTTTGTTCATACTTTGTTGTTTGTGTGTTATAGATGTTGGTATCTTGTTACCAGTTCAGCATTTGTTAGTTCATACTTTGTTTTATTGGTGTTATAGACATTGGTATCTTGTTACCAGGTCAGCATTCGTTTGTTTATACTTTGGTTGATAGGTGTTATAGATGTTGGTATCTTGTTACCAGGTCAGCATTCGTTTGTTTATACTTTGTTTGATAGGTGTTATAGATGTTGGTATCTTGTTACCAGGTCAGCATTCGTTTGTTCATACATTGTGTTATTAGTGTCATAGTTTTATTGGTGTTATAGATGTTGGTATCTTGTTACCAGGTCAGCATTCCTTTGTTTATACTTTGGTTGATAGGTGTTATAGATGTGGGTATCTTGATACCAGCGGTCATTTGTTCATACTTTGTTTGATAGGTGTTATAGATGTTGGTATCTTGTTACCAGGTCAGCATTCATTTGTTTATACTTTGTTTGATTGGTGTTATAGATGTTGGTATCTTGTTACCAGGTCAGCATTCGTTTGTTTATACTTTGTTTGATAGGTGTTATAGATGTTGGTATCTTGTTACCAGGTCAGCATTCGTTTGTTCATACTTTGTGGTATTAGTGTCATAGTTTTATTGGTGTTATAGATGTTGGTATCTTGTTACCAGGTCAGCATTCGTTTGTTCATACTTTGTTTGATAGGTGTTATAGATGTTGGTATCTTGTTACCAGGTCAGCATTCCTTTGTTCATACTTTGTTTGATAGGTGTTATAGTTTTATTGGTGTTTATTTTTCAAATTGTTGATACCTAAAATATATTTTTGAACAGCAAGAAAGAGCAGATGCAGATGGTATGTGGCATGAATTTCGTCTCTGATGAAAAATCACTTGCAAGCATCGAAACAGTGATTTGTAATCAAAAGAAAAAAAATGTGTCAATACTATTTATAGATACTAAGTATGGTATTTCCATTGACTTGACCAAGGATGGATGAATTTCTAAGTTTGCAGTATTTCAATATGCTCAGTATGTAAAATTTCTGGTAAGAATGTTTGATAAAATGAATGACCTTGACCCATTTTCAAGGTTTATGGAATTCAGGGGACTGTTAGACCATTGGGCCTTTTCTGATGTCAAGACACTATCATGCAGTGTTGAAATTTTGGTTGAAGATTTGATATACATTTTTTGAAATGGGCAAGGTTTTGTAGTCAGATGACCTTTGGCCTATGGTTCTCTTGTCAGATCATCTGACCGTGGGCAAGGTTTCGTAGTCAGATGACCTTTGGCCCATGGTTCTCTTGTTAGATCATCTGACCTTGGGCAAGGTTTCGTAGTCAGATGACCTTTGGCCCATGGTTCTCTTGTTAGATGATCTGACCGTGGGTAAGGTTTCGTAGTCAGATGGTCTTTGGCCCATGGTTCTCTTGTTAGCTCATCAGTCTGTGGGTAAGGTTTCGTAGTCAGATGGTCTTTGGCCCATGGTTCTCTTGTTTATGTTGAAAATTTGAATTTACCATTATGTAAGAATATCTTTGTTTTTTGGATGATTAAATCAGATCTCGCTTCTAGACCCGTAAACTTTCTCTCTTTCTCTCTCTCCATATTATTTACTCTCCATTTCAATACATTCTCGTACTGTTTTTTTTCTCTCATTTTGTTGTATGTGTGGGTGAAAAAATTTGTGTACTTGTATATTCAGTAATGATGATGATGACTGAGCGAGAGAAAATGATTGTACATGGATGATACTGATTGTATATGGTATGATGATGATTGCACATGACATGATGGCACAGTGTTGACTGTGGATGATGAAGAGTATGCATGTGGAAATTTGATGATGATGATGAGAATGATTGTACCATGGGTGGCCGGGTGGCGCAGTGGCAACGCACTTGCCTTTCACCTAGTCGACCGGGGTTGGATTCCCGGAACGGACGTGAAAAGGTAAGGGGTCACCTTCCCAACCACATGGGTTTTCCCCGGGTACTCCGGTTTCCTCCCACAATAAGCCCCCTCGCACACTTGCATCCGGGCCAACAAGAGTGATAAGTATAAGTTGACATAACTTGTTTCGAAATTGTTGTAAAATAAATCAAGTTTATATATATTTATAATGATTTGTACATGGGGTGATGAGTGTATATGGAATGATGATGATGAGGAGGAGGAGGATGATGATGATTGTATAACAAGATTCATGAGGTCTACAAGTGCTTTGGTGTGTGAGGTGTGCAAGGTTGTTTATCTGTATGTTTAAAATGCTTTGAAAAATTTAATAAATATAAAAAAAAGAAATACGTTTGTGTGTTGATGTATTGTATTATTGAAACTTCAACCAACGTGTTATTTTCTTTGTACCATGATTAAAAACGGGTCATTTACAAAAAGTTCTTATTCAGTCAAATGTTTGATGACTGTGATATTTTATGATCATGATAGCAGATATATCTTTTTGTCCATTTGGCAATACCTGAGTTTAAAAACCTATGATAAAATAGATTATGTAAATATTTATATTTTGTACGTATGATTGGTGTATGGTGTGTGGTGTGTGAGAACCCTTCTGTGGAGAGGGCATTATTTGTAAGGGACTGATCCCAGGGCCCCAACCCTGGCAGTTTCCATTATCGCTGGAATAATAAAATATTTTTGGAAAGAAAAAAAAAAAAAAACGGTTTTGTAGTTTTTAGATATCTGAGGTGTTTCTGTTCATTTGGCGATACTGGAGATTAATTTGTAAATGCTTGGAAGACTTGTCCATAATTCTGGGCTTCAACCACTGTTGTATTCAAGAAAATGACGGTCAGGAATATCTGAGGTGATTTGTCCGGTTATCAATATCTGAGGTGATTCATCCTTGATGTCTGGGATGACTTCTACATAATTCTGGGCTTAAATTACCTTTACATTCAGGAAGTTGCCAACTTATATCTGAAGTGAATCGTCCGCTTGACAATATCAGAGATGATTCATCTGTGACGTTGGGATGACTTGTACCTAGTTGTGAGCATCAGCTGTTCCAAACTGTCCATTAAGACTAAAATGACCTGTCCATAATCCACCATATTTTCAACAAAGACACAATTTATAATTCATTATCTCATGAAAACTGTGACAAATGAATTGCGTTGAAAAAACGTCAGTTATCATTTATTGGTAGCAGTATTCCTGCATGATATATTTTAATATTTGTTCCACATATTGACGTGGTATATTTTCTTTCTTTTTTTTTCGTAAAAAAAAGTGATACAGGGCGCACCTCATATATTTGGATTAATATCCTCACATTTATGGTTTTAAAAGGTGCACCACAAAAGTGTTCTTTGTACTTTTTGCAGCTCACATGTCGAAATATGCACAACTACCTCTCCAACTGTATGTCGAGTGTACAGTGAGCTACTCAGTCAAAAAGTACTCGTGTATAGCTCTTCCATGCTGTGAGTGTGGTGTGAACCAGTCTACGCACTTCCCGGTAACTCTCTAGGCAATGCGAATGTACAGCGAGCTGCTCATCCAAAAAAGAGCTTTGTGTAACTCTCCCAGCCAGTGAGTCAGTGTGTGTGAGGGAGGTGAGCATTTTATATCATAACATATTCTCTGTAGACGGAGTGTATAATTCGACACGATATTTCAAGTTCAGTGTGAAGTTATTCAGTAGTACACTACTAAGAGTAGTAGTGATGATGTCTGCAACTCTTGTAAGAACTTCAATTTTCACATTTTAAAAAAAACCCACAATGTCAACTGTGACAGCAAATAAATAAGCTGTCTTTTTTTATAGTTAAAAGATTTTGAATACCCTTGAAGAGTATTTTTGAGTTATTTGTAGACAGTAAATACTACACCAATATGACAATGTATGGTCCTCTGTATGTTTGATACCTGTTATAGTTGTGTCGAAACCGGATCTACACTGGTCCTCTGTATGTTTGATACCTGTTGTAGTTGTGTTGAAACCGGATCTACACTGGTCCTCTGTATGTTTGATACCTGTTGTAGTTGTGTTGAAACCGGATCTACAGGGTCCTCTGTATGTTTGATACCTGTTATAGTTGTCGAAACCGTATCTGCACTGGCATTGTTTAACTGTTTGGGATTTGTTGTTGTTAGTCGGCAATAAAGACACCAATGAACATTTTCACTAGATCGTTTTGATAAAATCTAGACACACCTCATTGTTTGTGGTGCTTTAATGTAATACAACACGCTTAATTGTATAGCACATATCAAATTATTACATCAAATTAAAATTCACATGGACTACAAAGATCTTTACATCTCATGTTAGGTCCTGTCAAATGGAGGTATGAATTGCATATATAGTTGACTTCAATTCATACGGAAGACATTAAAACTCATTGATAACAAGCAAAAATACAAAATGAAATGATCACATTTGTGTTCAACGAACGGAAAGCATTTGTCTTTTTCATTGACATCTAACTTTCAGCTAGGATCTCACAGGGCACCTTTCTTATTGCCGATAATGTGATAATGTTGGTGGAAAACTGGTTAATTTTTTTTTTGTGTGACAACTTGGGCTACTACAAAGTTATATTCATATCAACATTATTGTGCACTATACTAGAGTCAACTCCCCTTGAAATTGAACTGAACTCATACACTCAATGGTGACACCAAACATTTTTAGCTCACCTGGCCAAATGATGCACGGTAATATTTGAGAACAGAAATGACTTTGACCCGTATTCAAGGTCACAGAGGTCAAATGTATTAAAACCTTTAAACGACATCTTCCAAAATACTGGAAGGCCTTGAATTATTATATTTGGCTGGAAGGTTCCTTTGATGAAGCCAAACAAAGTCTGCAAAAAGAAATGACCTTGACCCATATTCAAGGTCACAGAGGTCAAATGTGTTAAAACTATTAAAAGACTTCTCCCCAAATACCGGAAGGCCTAGAATCGTTATATTAGGCTACTGTCTTCCTCTTATGGTGTCCTACAAAGTTTGCTAAAAGAAACAACCTTGACCAATCTTCAACTAGTTCCTGTTCAGGAATCACCATAATATGTCTAAGAACAGACACAGCATTTGCAGTATTAGCCAATTAAATTTAAAGTCGACATTTTAAGTTCATTTCAACTATGTACACCATCTGGTGCACATACAATTTCACACCCTATACAGTATGAAAAACAAGAGCGAAATTTCAACTGTATCTCTTTAATGTTATTGATCATTACGTAAATTATAGCAAATACTGGAATTACAAAATAAGAATAAATGAAAAAATAATAGAAACACCATATCTTGGTATATCAGTGAAATAACAAATGTAAATACAGACTAAAAACATGAAAAAATAAAGATAGACATTGCATGTATAACGTCTTATAAAATATAAATTGGGCATCATGTAAAATACATTCATGAAATACCTATCTATACTTATCATTATATGCGTTTCAAAAGTTCATGAAATTTATAGACTTTATTTTATGAAACACAATATATAATTACAAGAGGCCCAAATGGCCTGTACTGAAAACTTTACTTAAATCAATAATACAAGAAGCCACTCCATTTACCAAGATCTTAATTTTTTCTGAGCACATTTACCTTTATCTTATAACATCAATGAAGAAAAACCTACATATCTAAAATTTGAGTGTGATCCTCCCGTACTTTTTAAGAAATACTTAATGGCAATAACAAGTTTTGTTTAAAGATAGAAAGACAGGTGATTGACCACAAACAAAGAGCAATTTAAATCCAAATTCAATGAATGGACAATAATTAAAATGTCTTTACGAAAAGTTGTCTAGGCGAAAAACTTCGAACAAAAATCTTTATGCCTGTTACGAATGTTAATTGAAATTATAGAATGTAAGTGGCATAACCAATTTAAGTCTTCAAGACACTCAAAGGACATGTAGTCATCATTTCATAAACATCATCACATGGGACCAACGCATAAATTTATCGCAAAAACATTCTTAGTTAAAATAAATTCTGGCACTTTTAGTGGCAGATTTCAGAATGCTGGACAATATTTCCTCAAACTCTACTTTTAGATCAGGATTACTGTAAATGTGGGAGGAAGGAGAGAGGAAATGTGTCACAAACCTGGTCCATGTCAAATGTTGATCAAGGAGCTAGACTTGGTTACTTTGAGAGTGCGATGAAGGGAAAAAACCAAACAAGAAAACTTTATTCTCAATGATAAGGAAACCTTTGTTTGAAGATATACCTCTGACAGACATTGTTGTTGACAATTTACATGTTTCTTTCCAGAAATGACAAAGCACTTCTACATTTTTCTATTTCTGTTTTACGTAATTTAGACAGATGAGATTTAATGCAGTGTTTAAATGACTTTCTTTTTCCTGTTGTAGAACTTGTACATCTATTGGCATTGTTATTAATCAGTTTAGTTTTGTCATACAAAAGCACCTTATTTTTCTCTGCTTTATCACTTAGCCCCTTATTTTCATTTTGTAAAAAAGTTACATTTTCAGCTAATGTGTTGTTTCAATTGATCAATTTCTGCTTTTCCTCTTCCATTATCTCCATCTTTTTTTGCATACTGTGACGCTCTATTCCTACTTTCCAGTTGTAAGATGATATTTTTTTCAAATTTTCTACAAACTCATTGTACATGTACTGTCTTCCACCCTTTTTAACATGTCTTTAGTCCTTTTTGTTTCAACTTGTGAAGCACAGTTTTCAAATTGTGAATTTGTTGAGTGTCAACAGTAAATGAAACATTAAGTTGATATTCGAGAATCTGAATAAACTGTAAAATTAGATCAGATATAGACAGACTCCAAAAATTGGATTTAAGAATATGAAAAAGTGTGTATCTGCTGATATAAACCTGGATACAGCTGACCTGTTGACAATGTCAGGTATGATCACAATACATCTGCATTTTGTAGAACTGATAGTCTGGAAGCATTTCCAGCACACACAACAAATGTTAAAGTTAAACAAAGTCCTCTGTCTACTTCTGATTCTTGTTTGTGATCAGAGTATAATATGTATTCCTTGAATGGTTTTCTTCTGTAAAGCCAAAATTTGACAGGCTCTGTTTTCACAAAATAATTGTCACCCAGTTCATTTATGATTCTGTAATCCCATCCAACTCCCAAAAGTTTCTCCATGTCCTGTCAATTTTTGATATTATAAACAACCCTGTGCTTGGTGACCTTTATATTCTTGCATTATTTTACATTGGCTTAAAATCTTCCATTTCCATAACAGGAATCCTAATTGTCATTCTTGTATCTTTTAGGCTTGGTGATAAGTGTTCTTTTATCTGGACCTGCAATACAAAGTGTATCACATATAAACAATAAGCATTATACGTATTGATTACATATCACATCGTAGACAAGAGCTCCAGCAGGGACCTTGACCCCCACCATTGTAAATTACGTCTATTGATTACATCCCAGCTAAATCTTTTTCTGAACTTCTTGTCTCTTTCCTCTTGATGTTCTGTTCCATTGACAAAATATGCACCATATGAGTGTAGATAAAATATAGCAACAAGAGTTCCTCGGAACTGTATGTGACACCTGCATAAAGTGTCACGGTCACCCAGAAATTGAACTGGATTTGCAACGATCAACCATAAAGTTGCAATACCAAATTTCATTTCTATAACTTGAAGCATAAAGGGAAAACTTCGCAAAGCAATATTCCTGAGAAATTTTCCAAGTTCAAAGGGGCATAACAGCCAATAAGGGTCACAGATAGCCAGGAATCAATCGTAGTCTGTACCCTAGCAACAAGAAGCCATATACCAAATTTCATTTCGATAACTCAAAGCATAAGCCAAAAAAGTCCGGAAAACAATATTTCCAAGAAATTTTCTCTATTTGAAAGGGGCATAACTCTGCCAAAAGGGTCACAGACAGCCGGGAATCGAACTTAATCTTTACCCTTGCAACAAAAAGCCATATGCCAAATTTCATTTTGATAACTCAAAGCATTACTGAAAAAAGTCTGGAAAACTTTCGTACGTACTCATGTTTTTTTTGTTTTGTTTGTTTGTTTGTTTTGTTGGTTTAAGGTGTATTTGCCAAATCATTGACAAGAGGATCGGGCACAAGTTCAAATGAAAGAAAAAACAATGACGTGAATAGCCTCACCAATAGAATTAGTAAATATCACGGGTTGAAAACAACTAAGAAAATAAGGACATGTCAAAAGATACGAAATTCAAGTTATTTCAACTTATACTAATCATTCTTGTTGGCCCGGATGTAAGCGCGCGAGGGGTCTTTTTGTGGGAGGAAACCGGAGTAACCGGGGGAAACCCACGTGGTCTGTCAGGTGACCCTTACCTTTTCACGTCCTTCCAGGAGTCGAATCCCAGACGGCGAGTTGAATTATTTCTGCACGCTCTTCAGAATATATAGAAGTCCAGTCTAAGTTCCGGTATCAATAATCACACAAATTACACTTACTAATAACGTACTTCATATCAATGAATACAGAAGCAATTTGCATACTTCATTTACTGGTGAAATAGAAAGCATTGGTCATGGAATATCAGTCTTTGCCCCTTTTTTATCAGTATTAAATTTTCATCCTGCTAAAAAGTTTCGTTTTTCCCCCATAAAACACATACTTTAATGTAGGTGTGAACGTACCTCTATCTATCATCCAAACAAAAAGGAGGATTTTCCTAGAAACTGCATTCAGTATAAGCATCTTTGTTTCCTTATAATTTTAGGACGGAATGGTTGGCAGAAAATCTTCGATATTCATAATTCATTTGACATTGCAGTCGTATTGCTCATTCACAGCAAGTAATGAATGAGACAGACATAGGATCATTAACTGAAATTGATCAACTATTTAGTGGCAAAATCAAGATTTCTCTGTGATATTTGAGAAACGGAAGCGAGTTTATATCCCAATGCCAATAGGTGTTTTTCTCAGGGTAGTCGGGTTATCCAAAAACCTTAAACCGGAATGCCCCTGTGACATAACCAGAATATGGCACTCAAAGATGTTTTATACTATAAAAAATATAGATTCGCTAAATACAAAATAAAATAGATAAAAAATATGTAACGGATTCCAGGAACATTGGCAGTTTACTATTTCTACGTGTCGCCGAGTTTTGATTCTGTGACTTTAAACTAATATATTTACATCACTAGCACTGTTATTTGCTACCAATACAAAATATTGAAGATTTTAAAGAAAAATGTTGATGGCCTTTGACCAGGTGATCACACAAGTTGGCGAACAAAATATTTGCATTGCTTCCTAAAACAGTTCAAAGGTTTATTACTAAACAAAAAGTTGACTGTTTTCAAACGAACTGGAATTTAATTGTTATTCCGGTATGTTGGCTTCGTCAAAAAAAGAAAAAACCTCCTTCCCTGGAGACTAAATGTTGCATCAAGAGACCACATGACTATTCTGCACGAGCTACACTTTTACATCAAAGCCGTATCAGATACTAGATAAAGAAATTATTGTCTCTAGGAGAATACTTCAAATAACATGTTTTCACTGTTATTTCGCCCACACAGTAAACCCCATATGACGGGAAACACAAATTTTATCCCTGAGAGTACTGATGCCAGTGATCACATTTGTTTTGCATAGGCTAAGCGGTTCGGGAGAAGATAAAAATATGAAAAGTTAAGGGATGACGTATGATGAACAAACGGCTCAGTTAACCTACAGCCTGGTGTTGTATCCAGGGTATGATCAAGTGATAAGACCTAAAAAAATAGACACATCAATACCATCAGTGGCGTACCGCCCTATACGCAAAAACGCAAGTGCGTACACATGAATTGGTCACAAAAATTATTTTAAAATAAAAAAAAGTATAATTTGTAATTAAGCTCCAATTCGTATAAAAAATTTCACACGAGAAGGTATTGTATATCTGTCTCAAAATGCAGGAAAAGCCGTTTTGAAGCACATAGATTTCAAAATTTTCCGGGGGAGCATGCCCCCGGATCCCTCTAGCGTGGTTGCGCCTTCGGCGCTCAAAGTTTGCGTACACATATAATCAAGTCACGGTACGCCGCTGACCATGGACTGTATTATACGTCACTGTCATTACTTTCTCCATGTTATAGGAAAACTTGATCTACCCATATATATACTGAAAGGATAAAGAAACGCAGGGTAATATTTATTCCGATATTTTGAAAACGCGTTCTCCAAATAAATTGGAACTTAGTGGATTGAGTAATTAGGTCATATTACACCTTGCCATGTATCGAAAATTTAGTCACGGTACAGTGCGCAGCTCAGGTAAATGGAGGAAGGAAAAAACAAGAATCTAGTGCACCTTGTTGTTCTGGTCTCATGCAGCGTTGGTCAAGTCACTCTTCGTTAGTCTTTATACAGACCAACTGCTTCCCTAAAATTAATTGAGACTTTGATTCGTTTTAAGAATGGCACGACTCACAGAAGTTCAGAAAGGCCAGGCCATTCAGATGCTGATGCAAGGACAGCTGCAAAATCAGGTTGCTAGGCACTTTGGTGTTAATGTTTCCACCATAGAACGTCTTGTAAGACGTCTTCGGGAAACTGGGCGATTGGCCGATCGACCTAGGTCAGGACGTCCGCGCGTAACGTCACGACGTCAGGATCGCTATATCGTCGTCTCTCATGTGCGTAATCGGCGCCTTACTGCCGTTGAGAGTGCACTTAATGTTCGTGGAAATCATGGGCGTCCTATAAGTTCAAAAACTGTTAGGAATCGATTACGAGAAGTTGGTGTAAGAGCACGTCGCCCCTACGTAGGTCCACACCTTACCCCTGCTCGACGTCAGCAACGTATGGCCTAGGTCGCTGCACATGCCCCACGACGGTTTCCACTGAGGCAGTGGAGACAAGTTTTCTTCACGGAGGAGTCTCGATTCTGTCTTTATCGATCTGACGGTCTTCAACGTGTCTACCGACGTCGTGGCGAACGTTTTACGGACGCTTGCGTTGTAGAGAGGGATAGGTTTGGGGGCGGTTCAGTGATAGTGTGGGGAGGAATCTCACACGGGTTAAAATCACAATTGGTTGTTATTGATGGCAATTTAACAGCAGCTAAGTATAGAGATGAGATCCTCCTACCCCATGTTATCCCTTTCTTACAGCCAACAACAACCAATCACTAGATTGGCCGCTATATAGCCCTGATTTGTCCCCGATCGAGCATCTTTGGGACCAGTTGGATAGACAGGTTCGAAAGCGCCAGCCACCCCCTGCTACTCGAGAGCAGTTGACCAGAGCTCTGATTGAAGAGTGGGACAACATCCCCATAACACGGATTAACGCTCTCATGAACTCTATGACCAGAAGAATAAGGGCCGTGACCACAGCAAACGGCGGACACACAAGATATTGATGACTCAGTTCAATTTCAAAATCCTATGGGTCCATTCAATTTAATCGCTAGTACCTCTAAACCAATTGTCAGATGCAAAATACAGACTTTGGAAATTTTTAAGCTTTAACTTATCTGTAAGTATACAAAATTTCGTTTTAAATGAAGCCCGATATCATATTTAATTTCTGGTTTAAAGTTCACCCTGCGTTTCTTTATCCTTTTAGTATATATAGTGGACAGCACAGTTCATAAAAGTTCCACTCTGTTTATTGTTATCCACGCAGTTTGTTAAAATATTTTATTGACATCATCATCTAATCGCAATGGTCTAAGGATGTGCCAATAAACTAACAAGATTTCACATAGATTAACAATATTTAATATTTGTGATGAAATTAATATATCGGAATACTGAATTTGTATATATATTGTCAAGTTTATCCTTGTAACTATTACATTTATATGTTTTAAATGATGTCTGAACTCTTTAGCTCGTTCGAACTTTACAGCATGAGCAGCATTCACATCGCTAACAGTTAAATATCTCTCTGTCGTTCATGTCCCCAGTACTTCCAGTACTTTGATTACGATAGCGAGCGCGTCAGGTCATCTGCGTCACTTGGAAGCTTAGCCTCACTCTGACAAAATGGACATGGCATCGGGATACGACGGTCACATCTCAAAACGACAAAGAACTGAAGATGGAAGGGGAGAAAGGGTTTGTATTTCTATTTTTGCAATGTATATACATTTAAGTTTAGTAATATTGCATATTGTGTGCATATCGATGATGCCTATATCATGAAATTCCTGTTTTCGCCAGGCCGGTCTGACAGCGTGGGTCTTGATTTAAACGGGTTTTTCCGGTTTGCCTTCATGCATACAAGTTTATCGATTTTACGTAGTCAGATGGTTTTGTTTCAAAACCATTTTCATGTGTCTTTAAATTTTATCTTCAAATAGGTTTCGTATGTGTCAAAAGTATGTCGTTATGGGCCTAATCTCGTGGGGGAAAGCGGTGTACTTTTTAAAGTTTTATTTAAAATGTGTACTCTTCTGAATCTAGACGTATTTGTTGCATGATGCATAATAGTATTAAACGTTTACACTTTGTAGTACAGAAACTTCATTTAATGTCTGTGTGATTCAATTCAACCAGCTATCACATACACTAAGAAATTGTACACGCGTTAGTCCAAGTCAACATTATCCAAGATGGCTGCTTTTAAATTTCAGAGCTACAGACAATAGGCTAACAATGTAGTTCTCAGAAACGTTTTGATAGACATACAAAGCGTATTCAGATTGGCCATGTAAATTAAAAATTCTGATACCTTAATGTGACTTTTGGACTCTCTTGATTTGAAGTACCAGAGTTAACTGTTTTGAGTTTGTTTTTTGGACAAAGTGTCCTATAACCTCAAAACATGCTACTGTCATGTAGGTAATGTTGGGAATCGGTTAAGATTTCAATGTTCATGATTGGGAACATTGGTTAGTGACAGTTGCTTGATTACAATACTGTTGCTCTTGGAACGATTGTTTTGCTTCTTTTTGTTTTCAATTGATGTATGATAGTTGTATGGTACATTTAATTTTGATACTGAAGCAATACTAACAGTGTTCCAGATAGGTTTTGAAAAGGAAAGGGTGCTGACAAAAAAGGGGGATTTTTTATGTTGAAAATATCAAGAATCCTACTTTTGTACCATTGATAGTTGAAATAAGTATCTTATACTTAACTACATGGTACAATACTATGTAGTATAAACCTATTTTATCAGTCAAATATCAAGATATGTGTGTGACAGACTCTGTAACATAGAGTGGCTGATGTGACCTTTCCTGCCCTTAAAGTTGATTGGTTGTTGCTATCTAGTTTCTACACCTGTGCATAGAATTGGTATTCAGTAAAAAGTGGACAGTAATAAGACAGAGAACACAAACTATTCAATGAGTCAAATTAGTTGATTTCTAAATACAGTGTTAATTGAATGATACTTTAGTAAGTATAACTTCTGTCAAATGTTTGCTAGTGTTACATATTGATAAGTGGAGCAGTAACAATTTTAGTACATGTCCCTTACAAGGATATTGTCCAAGGCTGGTGTGAAGAAATTTTTATGAATGGTGGATCAGGCCATTCAATCATGACACTATTACTGGTTGTGATTACACAAATATTGAAGACGCTTGTTAAACTCTACTGGGAAATAGTAAAACAAAATTGCAAGGAGAGCTAAATTCATTTCAGATTTGGTGCTTTAACATATATTGTGCAGACTGAACTTCAGTTTTATTTCACGAGTTGGGACTATCTTAACAAAGCAGAAAAACTGTGAAAAGTTCCTAACTTTGTCATTGTTGCTAGTGGGGACTTTTGTGTTGCCCTGTGACCACATCTACGGTGTGTTCAAGACTTTTTAGAGGATAGGCATAACTTTTGGCCACTTTAACCCTTGGCCAAAATAGTTTTCAATAGACTGCTTCATGTTTTATATTCCTTATTTTCCATCAGGCAAGCCAGGGATCTCACACCCCATTTTGGGACTGGGGCCCGGGGCCCTTAGAATTGGGAAAAATAGTGGCGTTTTCCTTAAAATTGGGAAACTTAGGGTCTAAATTGGGAGAAAAAAGATACTATTTTGCATTAGGAATATTTGGCTCCAAATCTGGCAGATTTCGGACATGTGCAGCAGGATGAGGAAGAGGCTCACACTCTCGATTTGAATAAACTTGCATTCTCGAAGGTTAATGATGCATTAACAATGAATACATTTTAAATCGGGTAGGAGGATATTTTTCATTATCTCTGAAATTAAAATAGCCTGCGCCCACATCAAAATAGACGGTCAGATTCGCCGGCTGCGGGCTTCTATTGAATACACTGCATCTTGTTCAACATGTGAAATATGCATATATATACCGCACAATGAAAATGTTTTCAATGTGAGAAATAAAATTGCCACTTATCCATGGGTTTAGTGTGATTTATGAGTGAAAAGCAAATAGGCAATGAAGGTCTATAATCTTACACAGCTGTGTGAAGAAAGATCAATAATTGGTGGTCATATCAGTGTTAATCAATGTAACAGATGGTTTGCAGATCATTTTTAAACTATCTAGAAATTGATTTAATGCTATTCATTGGAAAACCGATCACAATTCTGACCCATTTAACGAATGAATACTTTTAAAATTGATTTTATGGTCAATAACAGCTGTTTAATTTCACAGATGGATTTGTTGCATAAGACATTTTTACAGTAGAAAGAATCTATAGACTGTATAAATCCCACCTTGGAAAAGGGAGTGGATGAGCATAAAGCTTTAAGTATGTGTACAGAGTTGCTTTACTTTCTTATCATCCAATGCAATATTCAGCTTTCATTTTTTGAGACCTCATTTTAGAAAATACCCAGCGTCCACCATTCCATCCATCATTTGGTGTCAATTAAGCAAGGATCATGAATTTCGGTATATTGAACATACAAAGACAATGTACAGGGTACCAAATTCAGGGCCCACTACACCCCTTACTAACAGAGTAAGTCCCCCATCTGGTGCAGGAGGGACGGGGTCCAATAGGGGAAATGGAGAAAATTATCCTAAATCCATTTCTTCCAGTAGGAATGATTGAATTTTGTGTAAATTTGGTCTGAATGATATTATGGTGAAAGAAAATAAATATTGTGTAAAATGTGGGTCTTGCCCCCAGAAAGTGGGAGGGACGGGGCCCACTAGGGGAAATAGAGCTAAAATCCTACTCCTTGTGTAGGAATGATTGGATTGTTTCCAAATTTGGTCAGAAGCATCTTTGGGTGAAGGGGGAATCAATTGGATAATTAGTGGGTCTAGGCCCTCTTTGACAGGATGGGCAGGGCCCAATGAAACTGAACAAACACAATTACGAAAACACACCTCAAAATGAAAAGCAGCTTTTTCAGATTCATAAAATTTTGATTCATAAAGGGGTAATTTAGTAGTAATATATAGGAATAAAGTTAGGAACACCCATAATTTTTGATACAATTAAAACTTTGAATCACCCAGATCCAATACATAAAAGTTTGACAGTACTTAGAATGCTTAAATATAGCTATATATAAATATAAACTTGAAAGAAAATTGCTTGAAAGAAGTTACATTCATTCCTCCATTGTAAGAATAAGTAGATACAGTGTGTTCAAATATTACAGGACGAGAATAACATCCCAGAGTCCATGCACATTATTACTGGCTTGAAATAGAGAACAAGTTATTATATCTTATACGCAAGAGTCTGGTTTACTTCCACTTGTAAAGTGTTGTCATCTAAATATCAAAATGATTTATTTTCTAAGATTTTTAACAATTGGTGTCTCCTGCTCCTGGTTATGTTTCAAATCCACCTTACATCATTGATAATTCTGATTAATATCCTCTCCATCATATTAGACTTTTTAATGTTTTACAACAATAACTCAAATATATATTATTATCTTCTTTCCATTACTTATGTCTGATTGGAATAACACCAGTGCATTTCCATATATAAAGCTAGTGGAGACAGGAAAATTAATATAAATTCCTATCAGTTAAGAAATTCTGTAAGTAATTTAAATGCTGATTTATGTAATTCCCACTTAATAAATAGCCCTGTCTGTACATGAGGTCATCTAGTTGAAGAATGTTCTCACTCTCTTTTCATCGTTCTCTTTCACTTACCAAAGACAACTCCTTTTTACTTCTTTTTCTGACGTGAGCAATCAGAAATTCTAAACATTAAAACATTTTGAAATAGTTGCCATCAATACAGTTATGAATAATTCCATTAATTACTGATACCAGATGTCTGTTTTAGAGTCAATATCTCATTCATTTAACTGTATGGATTCAGTACAAGATAGTAAATATGTATAGACAAAGTGTCTGTACTGCATTCCATGCAATATGTATAGACAAAGTGTCTGCTGCATTCCATGCAATATGTATAGACAAAGTGTCTGTGCTGCATTCCACGCAATATGTGGCGACAAAGTGTCTGTACTGCATTCCATGCAATATGTATAGACAAAGTGTCTGTGCTGCATTCCATGCAATATGTATAGACAAAGTGTCTGCAGCATTCCATGCAATATGTGGACAAAGTGTCTGTACTGCATTCCATGCAATATGTGGCGACAAAGTGTCTGTACTGCATTCCATGCAATATGTGTCGACAAAGTGTCTGTGTTGCATTCCATGCAATATGTGTCAACAAAGTGTCTGTACTGCATTCCATGCAATATGTGTCGACAAAGTGTCTGTGTTGCATTCCATGCAAGTTGACTGTCAGACTGTTTCTCAATCATTGAGTGATATCATAACCACTAAAGCTGTCAGTACTTATTACTTTATTCATTCATTATCTGACTGGTGTTATGTCTGTTGTCCAATTCCTTTTGTCAGTAAATTCATGACAATGAAATAAACAAATTTTTCAGCAAACTAAACACAGTGAGCAATACAAGCCCTATTGTCCTCTTGTTGTCCTTGTAGGAAATATGCTGTCCTCTGACTCTTGTTATGTTATTATTATCAAGCATTGATGCTCACAAGTCTAATATTCTGTTTAGGGTATCAGTGATTGACAATTCCAATATATAACTCTAGCTAGGGGGTGCAGATTAAGATAGTATTCTGGTGGATTTCTGCTCTCAGTGATAATCTATCTTATTTATCATGACTAATTTATCGGTTTTTTTTTTGGTTTTTTTTTTTTTTTTTTAATTTTTGTAAAATCTTACAGCTGTTGAATTTAAGAATTAAATTCAAGCTTAAGGAAGTAATTTGATTTTGTGGTCAGACCCAGTCTTGAAGCATGTTAACATTTTGGCTATCACCAACAGTCAACAAAGTGTCTTAAAAGGATACCTGCATTGTAAAATATAACAAATGATAGCAGAGAAAAAAAAATGAATGGATTAACATGAATTGATTTCTAACATTCCAGCAGCAAATCAGTACAAAAAAGTAAAGATTGTGTTAGGTTGTGTTTAGCGTTAATAGCTGACATCTTGACATTTCAAGTGAATCAATAAAACGTAGCCAATTTGGAGTTTGATTTTTAGTAAGTGTATTTGTTTTTAGGTAGATGGTTTTAGTAGTTGTGACCCTCCTTGCCGAACTAGTACTTGGACAAAAGCTAAAATTTCATTTTCCCACATTTGTATTTGCTTAGTGCAATTTTACCATAAAAGCTTAGAATAATAGAGCCATTCAACTATCCATTTTTTATTGGTGTTACAGGAAGATCCTCACAAACCAAGTCCATCTCCTGTGGTCCACGTTAGGAACCTGTCTGAAGCCACTGTGGAGACCGACCTTGTCCATGCTGTACAGCACTTCGGCACCGTGAGGTAATTTTGTATACTTTTAACAAATAGGTCTTCAGCGTGTTGAATAAAAAACAAAAGTGTAAGTGACTTCACATATTTAGCTCATCTAGCATGAAAGGTCAAGTGACTTGTTGATATACTGTGGCATCTGTTGTCCTGGTGGGTCCCGGGCCTGAGGGGCCGGGCCTAAAAGGGGAAATTTTGCAAATTCTTTCAAATCCTAATGGTTAGATTTCGGTCAAATTTGGAATGAAGCATTGTTGGGTAAAAGGGAATAAATATTTATCGAGATGACGGGTCTTGGCTTTCTGAGATGGGAGGGGGCCGGGTGGGGCAAATATTGTTAACAGGACAAATTCTTTAAATTCCTACTTCTCCTGTAGGAATGATTAAGTCTGAAGGATGAATGGTTTTGCTGACCCTCTTATGATAGAGAGTGGGGTTCCAATAGGGAAATAGATATGTTTTGTATTGTGTGCTTAGATATTTGAAATTCCTTTTCCATTAGTTTTAATGAAGCAATTTCAGCCAAGCAAAGTCTGATGAGCAATACAGGCCCTATGGACCTCTCTAGCTCAACTGGTCCAAAGGACGTGTGAGCTTACATGATGGCATGGCCTCTGTTTTCCAGCTGTTGTCCAGCGTCTATCCATCAATATTTTAAGTCACCTGAGACTAAGTCTCAAGTGACGTAAGGTGATGGTCTTTTGTCTGGTGGGTCTTTGCCCACCGGGGCCAGAGGGATGGGGCCCAATATGGGAGATAGAGAAAGTTCTTTGAAATCCTACTTCTTCTATCAGAATTATTGTGCTCAGCATTCTTGAGTAAATGGGGAATACATAGCGAATCTAACTTCTGTTAGACCAAGGCTAGGGCCCAATAGGGAAATGATTTCAGAATTTATTTGTCATATTTGAAATTAATTATTGAATGACTGGTTAGCTAAATTAGCTAGGTGAGTGATGCAGGCCCTTTTGGCCTCTTGATATCATTTAAGAAAAATTTAACGTCTGATTGATCATTCTCGAGTTTTAATCGTAGGTTATCCTTGGTCCTTATTATTGTACAGTGTCCAATCTGATAACAAATCATTCATGTTTAGAAATTTTACAAGTAAACATTTTAATGTTGAAATTGTTTTCAGCTATGTGATCATGATGCCAAAGAAGAGGCAAGCTTTAATTGAGTTTGAAGTGAGTATTTACTTTTGGTTTTAATTGAGTAGTGAGTTCATGAACATAAACACCTGCTGTGACTGAGTATATGTATGTAAAAGTCAATGTAAACAAACACCTTCTGTATGTGAGTATATGTATGTAAAAGTCAGTGTAAACAAACACCTTCTGTATGTGAGTATATGTATGTAAAAGTCAATGTAAACAAACACCTTCTGTATGTGAGTATATGTATGTAAAAGTCAGTGTAAACAAACACCTTCTGTATGTGAGTGAGTATATGTATGTAAAAGTCAATGTAAACAAACACCTTCTGTGTGTGAGTGAGTATATGTATGTAAAAGTCAATGTAAACAAACACCTTCTGTATGTGAGTGAGTATATGTATGTAAAAGTCAATGTAAACAAACACCTTCTGTATGTGAGTATATGTATGTAAAAGTCAATGTAAACATTGGAAAGGTTATGAAAATCATTTGCAAGTTCTGTTAGTGTCAGCATGACTTGGCTGTCAGTGAGAATTTACAGTGACTATGAATTAATCCAAGCAGGGAAATGTATTTACAAAGTTACTGTTACCAATGTACTGTGTAATAACAGACTCTTTGCTGATTTACAGGACATTGAAAGTGCAACAAGCTGTGTCACCTATGCAGCAGTAAGTACACTCTTTTAAACATGTATATAATTATCCCATTTGAGCTAATTGATTTTCATTTACTGATTGGCAAAAAGGATGCCCTGAAGAAGCTTCTTATAGTTAAAAGCAAAGTATTGTCAACATACTATGAAATTACATTACTTCTATAATTTTTTGTCATTTACTGTCTTCATAATGGTTCTTTAACCCTTTGGTTTATTTTGCACTGCAACATAGACAGAAAATCCTGAAAGACATTCATTATATTTTTGTAAGGTAAGGCCTGTTGTGTTTAGGACATAGTGTTGTTAGATAGAAATAAATACATGTACAATGTTATTTTCCAGAACAATGCTATCTATGTGCGGTCCCAGGTTGCCCTGTTCAATTTTTCCACCAGCCAGCGTATCCAGAGACCAGGGTTTGTATTTCACCCATCTTAATATAGCACATTAATCAATAACTAGGCAACTGCTGCCTCTCAACATCTGTGTTGATAATGTTGATTAACAGAGATAAATTGTGAAACTCTTTAGTTAACTGTAATAACATTGTAATATGAATTGTGAGTAATTGCCTCTTAATATAAACAGAATTACATTTGGAAATATTCCTGATCCAAATAGTTCCAATTTCTAGTACTACAGCAACCAAAATATTCAAAGGGCTCAAAATTCAAAAGCTGTGGAAAATGAAGTGTTTTTGATATTTCAGTCTAGATGAAAAATGAAAAAAATGTGATGAAATATAGGTGAACTTCAGCATTTGACAGAAATTTCACAAATTTTCTACTTAGCTTCTAATTTTGTGTATACCTTGATTGAAAAGTAACTGCATTAACTTTTATATAAGGATTTTATCCCAATCAGTTGTCAAAAGCATCCTAGGTTGACAGGGAATCAGTTTTTAGTCCAAATTTGGAAAAATCTGTTACTACCAATCCTAGCTTTCTGATTGGTGGAAATATTTCAACAGATTTTCAGCGACACATAGTTGCAGTCATATGCTGTAAACACTCTCAAGACTGTTGAGAAATGAACTGCAGAGTGTCTTTGGCCTATATTGCTAAAATATTTTGAATTCCTTTTAGTTTGATGACAGTTAAGGCCCCATGGATCTCTTGTTTAGGTCATCTGAACTGAAGGGCCTTGATGACATTTTGTTTTGTACATTGTCATGTGCCTTCAGCATACATAAACTTGCTTTTAAAACACTAATCTAGATCCTTGTGCAGATTTTAACATAAGTCTGAACCATTTTCTGGAGATGGCAGTCATCCTTTAAATTAGGTCATTTTGACCCTTGGAATGGGGTTAACTATATGGGGTTTTCATCTTTTAAATTTGTGTTATAATAATATTTCAAATCCATGAATGCTTCTGTATTTCCAGTGGTCCTGATGACAATAGGATTGGCAATCATATCCTGCTGTTTACTATCCTGAGACCTGAGTACCCTATAACAGTGGTGAGTGATGTCTGGCTTAGGTTTACTGTTACCGGTAGTGAGTTATCCCTGAAGCTATATCTGTGTATTTAATAAAAGAAATTATACCTCATCTAAAACATGTATTTCATATTTACAGGATGTGATGCATACCATCTGCAGTCCCTATGGAGATGTACAGAGGATCGTCATCTTCAAGAAGCATGGGGTGCAGGCTATGGTTGAATATCCTTGTCTGATTATAATTTTGGTATTTCTCAGATGGTTGTGAATTTTTTCTATTACCAGTTTGCTTACTAAATGTTCTTACTTGTTTCTCTTTCAATGCTATGTTAATTATCAACAACTGATACTAAGACATGGAGTCTAACTTTTAGGATTTAAACGTTACTAAATGGCTGTTCTGTTTTGATTTTGCTTTTACTATTTTTTTATTTGCCTTGAGATCGACCATAAATGGAGATGAAATTGTTACGTCTATTTGATCCTTTATTTTGTACTTTGATGAAGATTCCTTAATAAGTATACATTTGAAAATACTCCCTGTGCAAAGAGAGCAAAGGAGGCATTGAATGGAGCGGACGTCTACTCAGGCTGCTGTACACTCAAGATTGAATTTGCTAAGGTAGGTTTTTGACTGTATGGATATGATTGTGACTGTAAGGTTATGATTGTGACTAAGGATATGGTTGTGACTGTAGGGTTATGGTTGTGACTGTAGGGTTATGGTTGTGACTGTAAGGATATGATTGTGACTGTAAGGATATGGTTGTGACTGTAAGGATATGATTGTGACTGTAAGGATATGGTTGTGACTGTAAGGATATGGTTGTGACTGTAAGGATATGATTGTGACTGTAAGGATATGATTGTGACTGTAAGGATATGGTTGTGACTGTAAGGATATGGTTGTGACTGTAAGGATATGATTGTGACTGTGACTGTAAGGATATGATTGTGACTGTAAGGATATGATTGTGACTGTAAGGATATGGTTGTGACTGTAAGGATATGGTTATGACTGTAAGGTTATGGTTATGACTGTAGGGTTATGATTGTGACTAAGGATATGGTTGTGACTGTAGGGTTATGGTTGTGACTGTAAGGTTATGATTGTGACTGTAAGGATATGGTTGTGACTGTAAGGATATGATTGTGACTGTAAGGATATGGTTGTGACTGTAAGGATATGATTGTGATTGTAAGGATATGGTTGTGACTGTAAGGATATGGTTGTGACTGTAGGGTTATGGTTGTGACTGTAGGGTTATGGTTGTGACTGTAAGGATATGATTGTGACTGTAAGGTTATGATTGTGACTAAGGATATGGTTGTGACTGTATTGTTATGATTGTGACTGTAAGGTTATGGTTATGACTGTAGGGTTATGGTTGTGACTGTAAGGATATGGTTGTGACTGTAAGGATATGATTGTGACTGTAAGGATATGGTTGGTACTGTAAGGATATGATTGTGACTGTAAGGATATGGTTGTGACTGTAAGGATATGATTGTGACTGTAAGGTTATGAGTAGCAAGGGTGAGTGTGTAAATATGAGGATGTGAATAAGTTTGCTGTATAACTATATGGCTATAAGACTAAGGTAGATTTGTGACTGTAAAACTACAAGTCACCAAGATTGATGTTGGACTTTTAAGACTGGTATGACTTAGGTTAGTGTGTGACTGAAGACTGACTAAGGTTGGTCTGCGACTGAAGGCTGTGACTCAGGTTGAGATAGGACAGTATCAAAGAATGAGTGACTGAGGTTGAGGTGTGACAGTAACAATAGCTGTGAGTGACTGAGGTTGGTGCGTGACTGTAACTAACGTTGAAATGATGTGTGTCTATAAAGATTTGGGTAACAAGGGTTAGTATGTGACTGCAAGGCTTTCAGTGACTTGTATTGTTGTGGAACTGTTTAGCTGTAAGTGACAAAAGTTTGTGTGATTGTGAAGCATTATGGTTGATTTGGGGAATCAATTTCATTAAAATCAGTGTTATTCCTCTAGAATTTGTAGCATATTGTTAAAATTCAGTCTAAAGCATGCTAGGTAGAAGGGAAATCAGTTTTGTATAAATGGTTGGTTTTAGCCCTCTGAGAAAGGGAGGGTGGGGGACCATCAGAAAAGTCAATCTATTTCTTGTCATCAGATGGTGGGCTATTCAAATCAGTCTATGTCCATGGTCCGTCTTTCCATAAACAATTTTTGTTAATACTATTTCTTGAGAAATACAGGATGAATCTCGCTGAAATTTTGAATACACAGTGGGTCTTGGTTTACTGGCAGGGTTCTAAGGGGAAAACAGGTCAAATTTGTCTGTTGTAGAAATGGCAACATTCTGTCCCAAAATGGGTCTGTAATGGATGAAAGTAACTTTTGGATAAATGATTTGGTTGTCTCTCTTTTGGGCAGAAAGATTGAGACCCTTGGGGAAATAGATATCAACGTTTAGAATTTATCTTATCAAGTTGAGTGGTACATGTCACATGGGCCTCTTATTTGCTGGTGTATATGTATCCTGTATAATAAAGCATTGGTAATGCAATCATGTTACAACCTATAAAGTTGGGTGAGTGTTGTTGAATATCTGAAATTAAAATTCTTGCTATTAAAATTTTATTTTGATTTGTGTTGTTACAGCCTACTAAGCTGAATGTTGTGAGAAATGACCCTGAATACAGCTGGGACTACACCAATCCAAACCTAGGTATGTTATATATTCAATAGTCAAACCAAAACCTTCTGTAGCTATTCTCTAAACTGTCTACCGCATCTTTAGTCTTCCACGTATGGGGTTTCTGGTTCAGGATTCTCATGTTTTTTTGTGTAAATGTATATTTGATCAACATTATGATCAACAACGGTTGCTGGAAAATCTTCATTTTTAGCCTGATAGTTGAGGATGGGCTATTCATATTCAAATCGCTCTGCGCCATGGTCCGTCAATCTGTCTGTCTGTAAACAATATTTGTTATCGCTATCAATAAGGACTGGATGGATCTTTCTCAAATTTCAAATGTTGGTTCTCCTTGGTCCCTAGTTGTGCCAGTTTGATTTTGGGACTGATCAGAAAACAAAATGGCCTACAGGCAGCCATCTTGGATTTTTATAAAGAAGTTTGTTATTGCTATTTCTTGAAATACAAGACTGATCTCTCTCAAATGATTTTTACTTTGGATTTTTGTTATCACTATTTCTTGAGAAGTTAAGAATGAATCTCTCAAATTTCTTATGTATGTTCCCCTTGGTTCCTAGTTGTGCCCTTTTGATTTTTGGACTGTTAAAAAAATGGCGGACAGGTGGCTGTCTTGGATTTCAGCCTTTGAAAGATTGTAATTGTTATTTCTTAAGAACTTTTGCATAGATCTTTCTCAAATTTCATTTCTAAGTTCCCCTTGGTCCCTAGTTGTGCTTGTATGACTTTTGGGATTGATCAGAAAAATAGAACAAAATTGCAGACAGGTGGCCATCACCTGGTAAAGTTTGTTATCACTTTTCTTAAGATGTATGGAATGGATCTCTCTCAAGTTCCCCTTATTCCAATGTTCTGCCCGTTTAATTTTGGGAGTGATTAGAAAAACAAAATGGCTTCGAGGTGATTTTTCTTTCATTTGACAGTTAAAGATTATCATCCCTGTTGCTGCAAAAGAACTTTTAAAATTCTTAACATTAAGAGCAAAGAGATAAGAAGAGAAAAGATCCAACTTTCAAATCTTTCCAATAAGATCATAAAGATAATGGTGGGTGCTAAGATTCCTCTGGGATCTCTTATTCAATTGTTAGAACCTACTTGAAGATGTACCATGTTTTAGTCGTGATGTACTGAGTTTGAGTCAGAAGTTTTACCTCATCCATTAAATTTGTTGTTAGTAGTTATCCTGCTTTTCTCTGCTGGTTTTGGGTATTGGTGTTTTTTTTATTGGCATGGAAACATATGGAAAAGTAGCTTCAGTTCAACCTTGGGCAAATGGGATCATAGGAATGCCAAAAAATGTTTTGAACAGCAGTTTAGTAGTATATGATTCATTTTGGACTTGAGAATTTGTTCGTCCTATTGGACCAATTTAATTTGGGCATCTACTTAATCAGAACAAGAATATAGATAAACAAATGTTTTTAGTACCATTTTATGGTTTTTTAAGTCGGAGACAAAGTTCCTCGGTAGCCTATTGTAATTGCCTTTTGTCCGGCATCATGTGTCCGAAACTTTTAACACTTTCGACATCTCTAGGAAAACTCCTTAACTGATTTCAATGAATTTTGAAGAAACCTTTGATGACCAAAGGTATACCTGATTGTTAACTATAGGGTTCTCACCCCCATGACCCTGAGGAGCATAGCCAAAAAAGGTCAAATTGATGGATGCTTTAAAAATCTTCTCATACCCAGGTATGGTAGAATCAAATACTCATCATGGGGGGGAAAGGCCTTCAGATGCTTTACAAAAATTGTAAATTTTACTATGGTTGATATAGGAAATTACATTTTTGAGCATAACTTGTTTATTTTCCTTTGGAAGTAGTTCAAACTTTGTTCAAATGATATGCAAATATTGACTTCGGTTAACCTGAGGGGCTGATTGGTAGGGGTCAAAAATGGGTCAAATTGGTTAAGATTTCTTAAACCATAGCCAAACACTCTTTTTGGATGAGCATGTCTTAAGGTGCTTAAACCAAATCGTAAATTTTGTAACCCCAAGGTCTCGCATTTCTCCTTTGGAAGGGGGTGAACATTATTACAGTTTATATAACAAATTTACATTTTTGAGCATAATTTGTTTATTTTCTTTTAGAAATTGTTCAAACTTTGTTCAAGTATAAGATGACAATTTGACACTAGGCACTTATTTATCCAGGCTGACCCTAAGGGTGACTCAAATTTGAAAGATCTTCGCAATACCCAGGTATGATAAGTCTGTTAAAGACTTCATGGTAGGAATAGTTCATATAAGAACACGACATTTGTGGGTGTAATTTCTTTTCATTGAAATTTGGTTAGAAGACTTATAGTACAGAGATCATGTTATGCAGAGTTTACATGTGTATTACATGTACGATATAGTTCAAGCTATCTTGGTGTTTTAACAAGATTATTTCTATGACATGTTTCAAGAAGCATTGCTACTGGTGACTGGTAAGGCCCTTCAGCCTCTTGCTTATTATTTCCAAGCTTCTTTTTTGTGTAGTTCTACTCAAACCATGGCATATAATTGTTTTGGTCAGCATTGGCTAAAGATACTGATAGTTGCTGCAGCTTTTGTATTGGTAAACTGATAAGGTTAGATGTGTAAATTAAAGAATACAATGGTAAGGGGCATTGTGAGTATACTGATGGAAACATGTATGGAGCTTGTGTTAGGTAGGAAGACTATTGATGGAAACATGTATGGAGCTTGTGTTAGGTAGGAAGACTATTGATGGAAACATGTATGGAGCTTGTGTTAGGTAGGAAGACTATTGATGGAAACATGTATGGAGCTTGTGTTAGTAGGGAAGGATATTGATGGAAACATGTATGGAGCTTGTGTTAGGTAGGAAGACTATTGATGGAAACATGTATGGAGCTTGTGTTAGTAGGGAAGGATATTAATGGAAACATGTATGGAGCTTGTGTTAGTAGGGAAGGATATTGATGGAAACATGTATGGAGCTTGTGTTAGGTAGGAAGACTATTGATGGAAACATGTATGGAGCTTGTGTTAGTAGGGAAGGATATTGATGGAAACATGTATGGAGCTTGTGTTAGTAGGTAAGGATATTGATGGAAACATGTATGGAGCTTGTGTTAGGTAGGAAGACTATTGATGGAAACATGTATGGAGCTTGTGTTAGGTAGGAAGACTATTGATGGAAACATGTATGGAGCTTGTGTTAGTAGGTAAGGATATTGATGGAAACATGTATGGAGCTTGTGTTAGGTAGGAAGACTATTGATGGAAACATGTATGGAGCTTGTGTTAGTAGGTAAGGATATTGATGGAAACATGTATGGAGCTTGTGTTAGTAGGTAAGGATATTGATGGAAACATGTATGGAGCTTGTGTTAGTAGGTAAGGATATTGATGGAAACATGTATGGAGCTTGTGTTAGGTAGGAAGACTATTGATGGAAACATGTATGGAGCTTGTGTTAGTAGGGAAGGATATTGATGGAAACATGTATGGAGCTTGTGTTAGTAGGTAAGGATATTGATGGAAACATGTATGGAGCTTGTGTTAGTAGGTAAGGATACTGATGGAAACATGTATGGAGCTTGTGTTAGTAGGTAAGGATATTGATGGAAACATGTATGGAGCTTGTGTTAGTAGGTAAGGATATTGATGGAAACATGTATGGAGCTTGTGTTAGTAGGTAAGGATTTTGATAGAAACATGTATGGAGCTTGTGTTAGTAGGTAAGGATATTGATGGAAACATGTATGGAGCTTGTGTTAGTAGGTAAGGATATTGATGGAAACATGTATGGAGCTTGTGTGATGGAAACATGTATGGAGCTTGTGTTAGTAGGGAAGGATATTAATGGAAACATGTATGGAGCTTGTGTTAGTAGGTAAGGATATTGATGGAAACATGTATGGAGCTTGTGTTAGGTAGGAACACTATTGATGGAAACATGTATGGAGCTTGTGTTAGGTAGGAACACTATTGATGGAAACATGTATGGAGCTTGTGTTAGTAGGTAAGGATATTGATGGAAACATGTATGGAGCTTGTGTTAGTAGGTAAGGATATTGATGGAAACATGTATGGAGCTTGTCTTAATAGGTAAGGACATTGATGGAAACATGTATGGAGCTTGTGTTAGTAGGTAAGGATTTTGATAGAAACTTGTATGGAGCTTTTGTTAGTAGGGAAGGATATTGATGCGTGGACAGTTTATTGTATAGCTACCAAATTCATTTTGTAAACAGTTGATATTGCTATATCTTGAGTGTGATATGTTGTATAACATCATTTTTATGATAAAGGTCACTGTTGTTGCAATAGAAAGCAATAATGAGTTTTTAAAAGTGAAAATTGATGTTTACTGCTGATTGCTAACTTTAAATTGAAATGTGTGTTTGTTTGCTTTGTTATTTTAATATTTCATCATTCATAACATTTTTTATCCTGAAATACATATCAAGTTTGTTACATGCTTTCAATTGGATCACCACATCTAAAAAAATGTTTTGTCAACACAAAAATCAAGGAACTTTGTAAAATTGTTCTTATTGACATGAATACTTCCAACAGAAATTCAAAATCTGATTATAAAAGCACCTGCATTAGACTAGTAAATTTTCAAACCGATCTAAGTGACATTTGAGTACGAAGACATATTATTTGGTACACAAATGGATGGTAGTATATTATACTGTATAAGTTATAGTGCAGAGCATACACAATTACATTGTAATGTATTTACAGTGTTTACACTGTAGTACAGAGTATTAACAATGTATACACACATAGTTACATTGTAATGTATTTACAGTGTTCACACTGTAGTACAGAGTATTAACAATGTATATACACATAGTTACATTGTAATGTATTTACAGTATTTACACTGTAATACAGAGTATTAACAATGTATACACACATAGTTACATTGTAATGTGTTTACACTGTAATACAGAGTATTAACAATGTATACACACAGTTACATTGTAATGTATTTACAGTGTTTACACTGTAGTACAGAGTATTAACAATGTATACACACATAGTTACATTGTAATGTATTTACAGTGTTTACACTGTAGTACAGAGTATTAACAATGTATACACACATAGTTACATTGTAATGTATTTACAGTGTTTACACTGTAGTACAAAGTATTAATATTGTATATGCTTCAATTCAATGTATTCACACATAGTTGCATTGTAATGTATTTACAGTGTTTACACTGTAATACAGAGTATTAGTATTGTAAACAATTCAGTTCAATGTATTCACACACAGTCACTTTGTAATGTATTTATAGATGTACTTTAATGTATGAAGTACACACGATGAAAATGAATATGTTAATGGATTTTACAATATACAATATAGTGATTCATCCCTGTAGTACAGATTTTCACACATTTTAATTGTAATATATTTATACTGCCTTTGGAAGCTGCTTAATATCATGTTCCATTTATTGGGGAAATGTGATGATAAGCGAACTGTGACGTCAACTGTTTTAGCAGATGCCTATACCCAGAAGATAACTTTCCGATGTACCGAACTGGTTTATTTCTTACAGAAATTGTTTGAAGATAAAAATTTGTGATTCAATTTATTAGGTCACTGAGACAAAGTTTTATGACAACCTGTTGCGATACCTTTTTGTCTGGTGTCAGTATTATTAACGTAAGTGGCTTTCGGGAGCACATGTGATAATTTGATTAATCCATACTTCATTTCATGAGATCAAATCAGTTATTTAAGCATTATAGGATTTGTATAAGAAATGTGTTCATGTGAATTTTAGAATTATGACATTGGTAATGATGACACGCAGCAGTTTTGCGCCATGGGTCCCATGTAAAAAGAAACAACAAAAACACAATTTATCATAAATTACAGTTCATGTTTGATTTTTTTGGCATCATATCTTGTGAATAATAATCTAAATTGTCTCGAAATTGATCCTGGGTGCATACTTATGACTCCATTTCTGGCATCATGTCGGTTCTTGTCCTTACTGGCCTGTATTTTTTCATAATCCTCCAAATAAAGTGATATAAAGCATTTTCAACTTGAAAATAAGTGACATTATCAGATGTTGGATTACACAGAGTATATGGGGGAAAATCATTGTTTAAAAAAAATGTGATAATAACCAGAAGTGATATTAACAGATGTGATATTAAGTGGTTTCCATTGTATTTACACTATAATACAGAGCACAGTTACATTGTAATGTATTAATAGTGTTAACATTATAGTTCAAAACTAAAATGAAATATATTTATGGCGTATACACTACAGCATATACACAGTTACATTGTTATATATTTATATTGTATACACTATAGTACAGAATATACACAGTTACATTGTTATGTATTTATATTGTAGTATACACTACAGTACAGAATATACACAGTTACATTGCTATGTATTTATATTGTAGTATACACTACAGTACAGAATATACACAGTTACATTGTTATATATTTATATTGTAGTATACACTACAGTACAGAATATACACAGTTACATTGCTATGTATTTATATTGTAGTATACACTACAGTACAGAATATACACAGTTACATTGTTATATATTTATATTGTAGTATACACTACAGTACAGAATATACACAGTTACATTGCTATGTATTTATATTGTAGTATACACTACAGTACAGAATATACACAGTTACATTGCTATGTATTTATATTGTAGTATACACTACAGTACAGAATATACACAGTTACATTGTTATATATTTATATTGTAGTATACTCTACAGCATATACACAGTTACATTGTTTTATATGTTTATATTGTAGTATATATTTACTACAGTACAGAATATACACAGTTACATTGTTATATATTTATATTGTATACACTATAGTACAGAATATACACAGTTACATTGTTATATATTTATATTGTAGTATACACTACAGTACAGAATATACACAGTTACATTGTTATATATTTATATTGTATACACTATAGTACAGAATATACACAGTTACATTGTTATATATTTATATTGTAGTATACACTACAGTACAGAATATACACAGTTACATTGTTATATATTTATATTGTAGTATACACTACAGTACAGAATATACACAGTTACTACACTACAGTCAGAATATACACAGAATATACACAGTTACATTGTTATATATTTATATTGTAGTATACACTACAGTACAGAATATACACAGTTACATTGTTATATATTTATATTGTAGTATACACTACAGTACAGAATATACACTGTTACATTGTTATATATTTATATTGTAGTATACACTACAGTACAGAATATACACAGTTACATTGTTATATATTTATATTGTATACACTATAGAATAGAATTTACACAGTTACATTGTTATATATTTATATTGTAGTATACACTACAGTACAGAATATACACAGTTACATTGTTATATATTTATATTGTAGTATACACTACAGTACAGAATATACACTGTTACATTGTTATATATTTATATTGTATACACTATAGTACAGAATATACACAGTTACATTGTTATATATTTATATTGTAGTATACACTACAGTACAGAATATACACAGTTACATTGTTATATATTTATATTGTAGTATACACTACAGTACAGAATATAAACAGTTACATTGTTATATGTTTGTATTGTATACACTACTGAACAGAGTTTGTAAGAAGCACCATGTTCTCTTCTAATATTATTAGGAAGGATGTTATTTAACTCTCTACATGTATGATTATGGTGTTGTATTTCATTCAGATCAATTATAGTATTGCTAAGCATAGTTTTCATACATTGTACATTTTACTAAATAAAAATACTCAAATTATTCATGACTACCTACTGCCAGGGAAACAAATGATATACCAGATTTTGTGATATGATGTAATGTTCAGCTGTTTGCTTATTATCATGACTCAGCAGTTGTTTAAATTGTGCAGAATCTCTTGTTGCCTCCCTAAGATTTGTTATTTTAAGCCCATCTGGTCCAGAGGGCTAAGTGATGAGCTGTAGGGAGACAGCGACGTCCATCGTCCATTTTCTGTCTGTTTGTCATCTGTCAACTTTTCCTGTAAATTGCAGATTATCATGAACTACTGAGCAGATTTCTTTTAATCAAATTTTTCTTAAGCGGAACAAATTTTTTAGAAAGAGTGGGTCTATTTTGTTCTTCAGGAATTGCCGAATAATGGCCAAAGTTGGTCTGAAGCATGCTTAGGTGAAGGGAAATCAGTTTTGTATAAATGGCGGGTCTCGGCTCCCCAGCACCAGAGGGATTTCACTTAATCAAATTTGGTCTTAAGCATCCTTTGGGGGAAGCGGAACCAATTTTGTATAAAAAGTGAATCTATCTTGTTCTTCAGGAATTGCCGAATAATGGCCAAAGTTGGTCTGAAGCATGCTTAGGTGAAGGGAAATCAGTTTTGTATAACCGGTGGTTCTGAGCTCCCTGGCGCAAGAGGGACAAGACCAAATTGGGAAGTTCAATCAATTTCTTCAAAATCTATCTTGTTCATCAGGAATTGCAGAATACTGTTCAAATTAGTTCTGAAGCATGCTGTGGTGAAGGGAAATCAGTTTTGTATACTTTGTGTGTGTAAACCCCTGGGGCCTGAGGGGCTTGGCCCAATTGGGGAAATCGGGCAAATTCCTACTCCTGTTAAAAGGATTGGGTTTTACCCATATTTGGTTTGAAGCATCCTTTGATAAAGAGGAATTAGTTTTTTTTATAAACTTTTGGTTTTGGCACTTTTGGGCAGGACCCAATAGAGGGGATAGGAAATTATTTAAAATCGATCTTTCTCCGTAGGAGTACCTTGATATTGTCCAAATGTTACCTGAAGCATGATAGGGTGAAGAGGATTCAATTTTGTTTAAACAATGGATCTCAGACCTGTTGGGTAGGAGGGTTTTGGACTGATAAGGGGAAAAGAACAATTTCTTTAAAATCATTCATTTTTATGTAGAAATGCCTGGATTCTGTCCCAATTTGGTCTTGAGGCATGCTGTAGTGAAGAGGATCAGTTTGGTATGAACTGTGTTACCATCCCAGTGGGACATGGCCAAGTAGTGGCCATAGAGCAAATTCTTTAAATTCTTCTTATGTTGGAAATTAAGACATCCTTGGTGAAGAGGACTAAGCACATCTAACCCCCCATATGTGAGACAGATTTGAATATACAGAAATTTGTGTATCATGAAAGTTGGTTATAAATATAGCAAGAATCAACATTTGATATCAATATACTATATTGTTCACATTTATCTATAATATATATTAACACCAGTCTTTTTGACTTGCCTGGTGCAAAGGCCTGGTATAAATGGTTGTTGTCAGCTTCCTCAGGATAGCTTGTCCACTTGAAAGGAAGAAAAGCTGAAATAGTGGACCTAAAGTTTGTTACATTAATAAATCAATAGATCTATAAATTAATAAATTACCCAGAGCCAGAGAGGACAGGCCAAAAAGGGATATCCTTTAATATTCTGTAAGAATGTTAGAATTCTGTCCCAATTTGTCTTAAGCATCCTTGGATGAAGAAAAATCAATTTTGTGTAAACAAAGGATCCAGGTCTGGTGGTGCAGGAGGGTGAAGGTCCAATTGGCAATACAGAGCAAATGCTTTAAAACCATCTTTTTAGAAGAAATGCCAAAGAAAGGTTTCTGTCTGAATTGGGTTGTAAATATGGATTGAGTGATGATGATAAACCATGTGTATCTGTCACTGTGAATGAAGGGACAGGGCCCAGACAGGAAATGAAGAAAATTCATTATAGAACTTTTTTGTTTTTGTTGAAATTCTGTCTAAATTTGATCTGAAACCTTGCTGAAAAAAAAATTGTATTAACAAGAAGTCTCGCTGCAAAATGTCATAAGAGTGTGCTAAGGTAATACATGGTTTTAACATTTGAATACATAATTATGCCAGAGCCTTAACTTATATATGCATATATATAAGTTATTATAATTTAATGTTTTAATTTCCAACAGCAAATGTTATAATAGTGTTGTAGAGTAATATATAGCCTCACCGTACCATGCTAAAAGAAACTAATAAGCAATATAGACGACATGCTGTTTTAAATCTAGGTTGATCGATATTTTCATTTTCTGGACTTGAAAAGAAACCTTTTGTTACCTGGCTTTTGTAAATGTTAAAAAGTCTATGCAGATATTACATACAGCAAGTCAGTCACCACATGTCATGTGATGTAGTCTTAAGCAGGATATCAGATGTGTTATACTCTTTTGAAATGGAGAATTTTGCTGAAATATATCGGGGCCACTGTGTTATAAACTAAATCACCAAAGATACAACCGTATTGTAATAAATTGATACAGAAATAACTGATAAAAATGGTGGTTGTGTTTCCTATCATTTGTCATGCATGTTAGTTTTCTTTTTGGGCCTAATTAGGAAACTGGTTGCTATGGTAAATTTCACAACAACAGACACTGTAGAAGGAGGTGACTTGATCTTTGTTAGTAGGTCTTCATCAGGATATGGGGGATCTCAGGTCTCTCCAGCAATAATTAGAGGAAAATATGTTAGTGTTACAAGGAACAGTCAAGTTTTTAAAGCTTATGCAATTGAAAAAAATATATACTTATGCATATATATCAGTTAGTATGATTTAATGTTTTAATTTCCAGTTTCAAATTTAGGTGCATTAGTGTAATTCTACAGGGACGTCTATGTCTGATCCATAATCACATGTACTTCTTATTGATAATAACACCAAATAATTCATTTTAATGTTAACAATTGAAAGTAAAATACGCTTAAGATTGAAAAAATATGATTTGATATGGTTTGATTTTAAATTTTGAATTTAAATCAGATTGCGATGGGAAGTCCAATAAATTAATTCCAATAAATTTTGTTTTTCAGAGCCATTAATCATTTGCTATATTTTTCATATGAAACCCAATTTCATGTGTTCACTAAGTAATTTTGAAGTCATCTGACCCAAAGGGTTGGATTGACCTATTGCAATTGCTTTTTGTCTGTAACAATACTTTGTTTTTGACTTTTCAATAACCAGAAGTCTTGGGGTGCTGATATTGGGTCTGTGCCATGTTGGGATGAAGGGCTACAAGTTTTTTCAAAAGATAGACCATGACCAACTTTGAATGTCACAGGGATAAAATATGTTAAAATCTTTGATCACCTTCTCAATAACCAAAATGCCCAGGGTGCTGATATTGGGCCTGTAACATGCTGGGACAAAGGGCTATTAAGTGTATTCAAATGAATGACATTGACCCACTTTCAAGGTCACCGAGGTCAAGCATTTTTGAAATTTTCAAATATTACTTTGTGCTAATAACCAAAATGCCCAGGCTAATGATACTGGCTCTGTAATATGATTGGATGAAGGGCTTTAATATTATTGACCTTGACCCTCTTTCAAGGTTATTGGGGTCAAATGTATTGAGAATTTTAAATTTCTTCTTTCAACAAGCAATTGGTCCTTGGTCATGGAATTTTGTAGTAGCGTGTATGAGGAACAGAACTTCAAGTTTACAGGTATTGACTTTATGAACAGACAAAGTCTTCTTGTAAGCTGTAGAATAGGTGAGCAATGCAGTTCCTTTGCATGAGCCTCTTATAGGTCTTATAGTCAGGTGGTGGTTACAGCCCATAGGCCTCTTGTAGTTGATATATTTGCAAGTGACCTTCTAAGAAATTTCTATGAACTGTTGGAGTTGCATAAAAACAAAACAAGCCAATTATTGTTGTTGTATTGTGGTATAAGCTGTGACGTTACAATACAGGCCAAGCACTGTTGTTGTATTGTGGTATAAGCTGTGACGTCACAACACAGGCCAAGTACTGTTGTTGTATTGTGGTATAAGCTGTGACGTTACAATACAGGCCAAGAACTGTTGTTGTATTGTGGTATAAGCTGTGATGTTACAATACAGGCCAAGTACTGTTGTTGTATTGTGGTATAAGCTGTGATGTTACAATACAGGCCAAGTACTGTTGTTGTATTGTAGTATAAGCTGTGATGTTACAATACAGGCCAAGCACTGTTGTTGTATTGTGGTATAAGCTGTGACGTTACAGTACAGGCCAAGCACTGTTGTTGTATTGTGGTATAAGCTGTGACGTCACCAAACAGGCCAAGCACTGTTGTTGTATTGTGGTATAAGCTGTGATTTTACAATACAGGCCAAGCACTGTTGTTGCATTGTAGTATAAGCTGTGACGTTACAGTACAGGCCAAGTACTGTTGTGGTATTGTGGTATAAGCTGTGATGCTACAATACAGGCCAAGTACTGTTGTTGTATTGTAGTATAAGCTGTGATGTTACAATACAGGCCAAGCACTGTTGTTGTATTGTGGTATAAGCTGTGATGTTACAATACAGGCCAAGTACTGTTGTTGTATTGTAGTATAAGCTGTGATGTCACCACACAGGCAAAGCACTGTTGTTGTATTGTGGTATAAGCTGTGACGTTACAATACAGGCCAAGTACTGTTGTTGTATTGTGGTATAAGCTGTGATGTTACAATACAGGCCAAGTACTGTTGTTGTATTGTAGTATAAGCTGTGACGTCACGTACTGCTGTGGTATTGTGGTATAAGCTGTGACATTACAATACAGGCCACGCACTGTTTTTGTATTGTGGTATAAGCTGTGACGTCACAACACAGGCCAAGTACTGTTGTTGTATTGTGGTATAAGCTGTGATGTTAAAATGCAGGCCTAGTACTGTTGTTGTATTGTGGTATAAGCTGTGACGTCACAACACAGGCCAAGTACTGTTGTTGTATTGTAGTATAAGCTGTGACGTCACGTACTGTTGTTGTATTGTGGTATAAGCTGTGACGTTACAACACATGACAATTACTGTTGTTGTATTGTGGTATAAGCTGTGACGTTACAATACAGACCAAGTACTGTTGTTGTATTGTGGTATAAGCTGTGACGTCACCACACAGGCCTAGCACTGTTGTTGTATTGTGGTATAAGCTGTGACGTTACAGTACAGGCCAAGCACTGTTGTTGTATTGTGGTATAAGCTGTGACGTCACCAAACAGGCCAAGCACTGTTGTTGTATTGTGGTATAAGCTGTGATGTTACAATACAGGCCAAGCACTGTTGTTGCATTGTAGTATAAGCTGTGACGTTACAGTACAGGCCAAGTACTGTTGTGGTATTGTGGTATAAGCTGTGACGTCACTACACAGGCCTAGCACTGTTGTTGTATTTTGGTATGAGCTGTGACGTTACAATACAGGCCAGGCACTGTTGTTGTATTGTGGTATAAGCTGTGATGTTAACAATACAGGCCAAGTACTGTTGTTGTATTGTAGTATAAGCTGTGACATTACAATACAGGCTTAGCACTGTTGTGGTATTGTGGTATAAGCTGTGACGTTACAGTACAGGCCAAGTACTGTTGTTGTATTGTGGTATAAGCTGTGACGTTACAATACAGGCCAAGTACTGTTGTTGTATTGTAGTATAAGCTGTGACGTCACGTACTGTTGTTATATTGTGGTATAAGCTGTGACGTTACAATACAGGCCAAGTACTGTTGTTGTATTGTGGTATAAGCTGTGACGTCACAATACAGGCCAAGCACTGTTGTTGTATTGTGGTATAAGCTGTGACGTCACAATACAGGCCAAGCACTGTTGTTGTATCGTGGTATAAGCTGTGACGTCACAATACAGGCCAAGCACTTTTGTTGTATCGTGGTATAAGCTGTGATGTTAAAATGCAGGCAAAGTACTGTTGTTGTATTGTGGTATAAGCTGTGACGTCACAATACAGGCCAAGCACTGTTGTTGTATCGTGGTATAAGCTGTGATGTTAAAATGCAGGCCAAGTACTGTTGTTGTATTGTGGTATAAGCTGTGACGTCACCACACAGGCAAAGTACTGTTGTTGTATTGTGGTATAAGCTGTGATGTTACAATACAGGCCAAGCACTGTTGTTGTATTGTGGTATAAGCTGTGATGTTACGATACAGGCCAAGCACTGTTGTTGTATTGTGGTATAAGCTGTGATGTTACAATACAGGCAAAGTACTGTTGTTGTATTGTGGTATAAGCTGTGACGTCACCACACAGGCAAAGTACTGTTGTTGTATTGTGGTATAAGCTGTGACGTTACATAACAGGCCAAGCACTGTTATTGTATTGTGGTATAAGCTGTGACGTCACCAAACAGGCCTAGCACTGATGTTGTATTGTGGTATAAGCTGTGACGTCACCAAACAGGCCAAGCACTGATGTTGTATTGTGGTATAACATGTATCCACATCCTGTATATCTATTAATGTTCTTAATTATGCAAAGTAAATAATCATTTCCACAGCTGCAGTTCTTAAAATCACATCAATAAGTCTTATACATTGTACATGTAAAGAACAGTATTATACTTCCTTTACAAGAAATAATAATTATTATGAATATTAAAATCCTATGTTATTCATTGCTAAGCTGCACCTTTCTTAAGATCAGTGACTACGTTTAGACAACAGTATACTGCTGGACATGTAAATACATAAGATTTTAACACTACATGTAGTAGTTATTCATATTGTCATTCACTGTTATATGCTACATGAACAACTACTATTTTAAAGTATTTACAAGGAAAGAGCTTATCATCCCAGCATTATATGTGTTCACTTCACACCATTTATTAGAAATCTGTACAGCTTGATATACATTGTCAGTATACAGCAGGCACATTTTTCCTGTCAGCTACAGCATTGTGAAACCACACCAGATCTGACCCAGGAGCATGGCTACACTGTTGCTATGGTAGTAGTAGCAGAAATGCACAGTATTGTACATGCAGATCGAAACAAGTGCATCCTTACGATCAAAACCAAAACAACATTCTCAGAATTTACGGACATGCAAAATACAAGAACAAGGCATTCTCAGAACCAGTGGACAACACTCGGCAGACATACAGGGACACAAGGACACAAAGACTTGAAAACACATTCCATTCAAATTGTGATCTTTTTTGATTGGTTGTCCCTTAACAGAATCGCCCAGAGGAATGGAGCAATGGTGTTTCACAATCGGATGGACTAAGCAGCATATGTTTGCATGAGTGACTTCACACCTACTCAAAATGTCAACATGACCATCTTGAGGCCATGTGAAAAAATCTGGTTTTGAGGAAGCAAGAACTAGTTGTGGGAATTCTTCATAATGGTGATGTTCTAAGGTTCTAGTTAATATTAAATCAGTATACTATAGTTATCATTATATTTTTCTATTTTGTATTTTGTACACATAATGAGCCTCTGATCCTCAGAGACAGTATAATGTTGAATGTTGCCCATCTTGTTTGACTGTACATCAACGACAGTTCCTATGTACTCTGTCCTGACATATTATAGTCATTAATGTTATAATTCTGAGTAATGACATTAAGTGATATTATTATCCTACTCAAGCTTTTTTGTTTTTTATACTTCATGTAAGCTCTGAAGAATCAATGTGCACTTTCTACATGTGTGTCAAATGTTTGTATAAGATATAATGTTTTATTTACTCTTGGGAGAAATAACCGTTGAATGCAAAACTAATATCTGTTTTCCCTTACAAAGTACAGAGAATGTGCAAGAATAACATTATTTTGTTTCCCATGAGTACTCTGGAGATATACAAGACTGAATTTCTACAGTTTGCTAGCTTTTCATTACTAACTAAAGAAAATATTTCTGTCTTGCAGGAAAAGACATGAACCAGCCCCAACAGAGAAATGCCCCACTGCTACAGAACCCACGTTACAGCAGTGGCCCAACTCCTTTTAACGCAGGATCAGGTACTGACACTAACTTTCTAGTACCACAATTGCACTGCACTCAGTCTGGACTAAAACTGAGGTCACTGTTAACAGATAAGGTTTATCATTGCTGTGCAGTTCCAGTTTTGGTGTGAAGCATCCTTGACCTCGTTTTTGCACAGGACCTCCTAGGATGGGAGGGGCAGGGCCCTATAGAGGAAAATTGTCGAGGCATGAATTATTTAAAATCCTAGTTCTCCTGTTGGAATGATTTGATTTGCCCAAATTTGGTCTGCCTGAAAGGAGAAAATTGTCTCACAGTTCTCTCTTTGTGGGTGCATAAGTTTGGATATGAAAATTTCACTTTTGAGCATAATTTGTCAGCTCACTTAGCCCAATAGGCCAAGTGAGCTTATGCATAAGTGGAGCATCCATCATCCATGCATAATCTGTTTGTCCATCCAGCATCAACTTTTCCATTTAAACAACTTCTTCTCAATAAGCAGCAGACCAAATGTCATGGTATTTGGCTGGTAATGCTTAGACAAAGCCCGACAAAGTTTATGAAAAGAAATTACCTTGACCCATATTCAAGGTCACAGGAGTCCAATTTGTTAAAACTTTAAAACTCCTTCAAACTAACCAAAAGGTGCAGAGTCATGGTAAAATTTTCAAGGGAGCAGATAGTTGCTGCTTTGTCCGTCATTCTTTCTTTCTGGCCTTTCGTTTGGCCAGAGCAGGGCCTTGCACAGTGAAGCAAGGATCATGAAACTTGGTGTATACATTGGCCTTGATAAGAGAATCTGCAGTCAACCAAATTCAGGCCACAAAACTCCTTAATTATAGAATTAATGCTCTTTTCAAAATTTTTTGTCCAATAAAGTTGTTTTTGGTGGGCATTCATTATGTTCACTGATAATCTTGATTTTTTTTCATTTCTTTATTTTGTTTTTCTGCAGATCCTCAAGGCATGGGACCTGGTGGAGGCTATGGTATGTATGACAACTTAAAGGATAAGTACTAGTCCCATAGTAAAACACTTTATAATGAACACACTGTAGACTGATCATATTCCTGACTAACCAAGTCAGCCTAGATTCAGAGCTTTCACTCTGCACTTATTCTTGAATGTCACCAAATCTATCCCGAGTCTGGGTTGGCAGTAACGGTTTAAGAAGGTTAATTTACATACAGCATGCCTGTGATTTGGTATTGAATAGATAAACCTTGGATTAATTCGTACTTACAAAATGTCATTGTAATAAGTAGATAAACATTTAGTTTAATAAAACTTGCAGCACTTGTTGATATCTTGTTAACAGTTTCCCTTGGTTACATTACCAAAATGATTCTCATTCGCTGTCAAAGTTGCACAGGTGCAGCATTCAAATTGCTTTTCCCTGGAACCATTCCTAATGTGATGAAATGTTGGTGTCACCAGAATTCTGTTTACTTTTATATATGATGTTGAGATATTTACAAATGCTTTTGTTTGTGTTAAGTGATTATGTCTGCCTTGTGTGTTTCCTTATAAAGATTATTCCACTTCGTGATTGATGTTCAGGTTGAACTCAGAGTTAGCAAAAATTTATATCTGACCAAAACAAAAGGCGAAAATAAATAAGGGGCCCAGGATTTTTCCAAATATCAAACCACCACTGTGTCCTTATCCTGATTGATAAATTAAGTTAATCAAATTTTTTTCTGTTTGGTGTAGTTATTCAGAATGTAAACAGAAAAGAACATAATGTGACAAACTTCACATCAGCGCAGGATAAATAAAGCTATTTCCAAAATTTACTGAATATTGCAGCTCTGGAATGTAGAGCTAGAAGCTAGATAAAGAATTATTTCAACCATCGTCTAGAATGTAGAGCTAGAAGCTAGATAAAGAATTATTTCAACCATCGTCTAGAATGTAGAGCTAGAAGCAAGATAAAGAATGATCTCGACCATCGTCTAGAATGTAGAGCTAGAAGCTAGATAAAGAATGATCTCAACCGGCGTCTAGAATGTAGAGCTAGAAGCTAGATAAAGAGTGATCTCGACCATCGTCTAGAATGTAGAGCTAGAAGCTAGATAAAGAGTGATCTCGACCATCGTCTAGAATGTAGAGCTAGAAGCAAGATAAAGAATTATTTCAACCATCGTCTAGAATGTAGAGCTAGAAGCTAGATAAAGAATTATTTCAACCATCGTCTAGAATGTAGAGCTAGACCATCGTCTAGAATGTAGAGCTAGAAGCTATCTCGACCATCGTCTAGAATAAACCATCGTCTAGAATGTAGAGCTAGAAGCTAGATAAAGAATTATTTCAACCATCGTCTAGAATGTAGAGCTAGAAGCAAGATAAAGAATGATCTCATCCATCTTGTGGAGAGGAGGAATAATGGGAAAAATCATACACATAAATCATCAAAAAATTCATAACAAATGTAGGTCATCTTCCAAATCATCAACAGAGGAATTCATATATTACTTGGGTATATCCTTACACCCTACCTTTCTCATTGTGTTAGATTTATTTATATTTACTTCGGGGCAACAAGTACTGATATTTGTATGATAATGTATGAAAGTGACTGTATGTGCATATGGCAAAATATACATGTTTTACAGTATATTAAATATCAACAATTATAAACTGTAAATTATGTCTGCTTTTTTCCAGAGCATGGACACGGGCACAGCCATGGTCACCAGGGCATGGGATCAGGCAGTGGATATGGGATGTATGACCATGGAGATTCATACGGAGGTTATGGAGGTCATAGTGGTCCCTCTCGACAACACTATGGTCATGAGATGCAACAGGATAGATTTGCACCTAAACCAGTGGGTAGAATGGTATACTTTGTTTATTCTGATTGGTGCCTCCTTCCATTGAATCCTTCCCTTTCTCTGTATTTTAGAAATTTTTACTTGTATGACTAATATGTGGTGAAATAAATATCCATGTATCTCTAATTGAAGTCCAGAATATACAATTGGTTATTCTAAAACAAAATAATCCTACAGGCAATTTCAAAATGAACACCGTTTCTATTTACAAAAGTGAGCTCAAAAATCAAGTGTCCTGGTCAGGTGGCTTCCTCACATTCACGTCCTTTACAGCTACAGATTTGGGTGTTATAATCAGCACAGACCTACGATTTGACATCAGAACGATAATTCTGATTTCTACAATGAGTTTTATTTAACTGCCTCGGAATATCAGAATTTCAACAGAAACAGTTGCTTTCCCATTGGGCTCAAAATGAAAGTAAGCCATTGACATGTGCAATCACAGATTAAAAAGAATTACAAAATTAGATAAGATTGGGTTACAAAATATGTCTAGATATTTTTTCTGTCTGCAAATTATTTCATTCATTTTTTATCAGTTTATTTCACACAGTGCTTGAATGTTTTCTTTATTTTGGTACCAGTCAGGCTTTCAGGTAAAATTTTCAATGCGAATTCCTTAGTTTTCAATTTTGGTAATTTCCCAGGGTCTGTTACCACCAACAACTTGAGTACAAACTCTGACTCAAACTTATATCCATATATCCTACGTATATTTACGTTAACATTGATAATTTCTGATCACAATGCTTGTATTTGCTGTTCTGCTGGTTATGAATTTGATGGAAGTTGTCAAATGAGGACAGCACAACGGTGAAACTCAAACAAAGAACAGCAGAACAATAAAAAAATGTTTCTCGTAAAAGGCTACATGATATGTACCACTGTTGACTGCAAAATAAGATGACATTATCTACATCCTGAATTGTGGGAATATGCCTTATTGGTTGATGGGCATTTGCACTACAGCTGGCAGAGTTAAATCACATTTGGTATAAAACATGAGAGAGGTATAATATATGTATGTGTCTGATACAGGTTAACATTGATGTTAACCAAAGTGCACAATATGCAGGTGGATCTACAGAATGATTTTATTCTTGTAGCTAAGGCAACCTATCCCCAGACAACCATGATTCACTATAAGACTTGTAATTTATTGATACAGCCACCACAGGAGCCACGAGGATATGGACGAGGCCCTCCTCATGGCCAGGGAGGCTATCAGGACCAAGGAATGATGAACACAGGTGGACCAGGCCAGGGCAGTGCCAGTCAGGGGGCAGTCCTCATGGTGTATGGTCTCAACATGGAAAAAGTTAACTGCGACAGGCTCTTCAACCTTTTTTGTCTCTATGGCAATGTTGTGAGGGTAAGTTTTTCGCTCTTCTGGCCTGAAGGGCCAACTTAGCTATTGGCTTATTTTTCTACAAAAAGCTACCTGTCATGAACAACTAAGCAGATTTTAACCAAATTTTGTTAGAGGAAATCGTGTAAATTCTTACTCCTCCTGTAGGAATGATTGGTGTTGGTATTACAGGGTTTGTTGCTTAGATGAATAAACTATAAAAGAATTTAAGTTTCAACAGTAGTGGAAATAGAGAAGACATTTTTAAAATTCTTCTTCTGTTGGAACTGAAGACATCTTTGTTGAAGAGAAATTAGTTTTTTTACAAACGAGCATCAAACTTCCATAAAAAGAAGGGCAAGACTATTACTTGGAAATAGATACAAGTGTTTTATATATTCATCCCATGAAATTAAAAAAAAAAAAATAGATAACAGAAGCTCATTTTTTTATCAATGTCTACAAATATTATTGCAAGAGACAGTTCAAAATGACTGCTCAAAAACTTAATATAGTTATCAAGTTAGTACTCTTGTAGTCTCTTATATCCATTTAAATACTTTTTCCATCACCTTGCAGGGCTCTCACACCCCTTTTTGGGACTGGGGCCCGGGGCCCTTAGAATTGGGAAAAATAATGGTGTTTTCCTTAGAATTGGGAAAACTTGGGGTCTAAATTGGGAAAAAAAGATACTATTTTGCATTGGGAATGGGACCATTCAAGGTTACTTCTCAAAAACTTTGTACTGTTATCAAGTTTGTACTCTTAAGTCCCTTTTGCTGTAGAGAAATTGTCCTTTTAAAACTGTTACAATGGAAAAAGACAAAATGACTGAAACTCTGAAACCATTCAAGATAATTCAACATTTTGTACAGTTACTAAGCTTGTACTCTAGTAGTGCTTTTTACTAAGGAGTTGACCATTTAAATAATTGATTATTTTTCTCGCAGATTGCTGAATTGTTCACATTTATCCCTTGTTCATTTAGTAATTTTTGTATTTGGATCAGGTCATCAGTTCATCAGTTCTGAGATCAATGTTAATGAAACTTGTAACAGATATTGTCTGGTTATGCTAAAAATGGATTTATAAGGATTTTTAAAGAATTTCAATTATAATGGTACTATTTTCTAAAACAACTGATGTTTGGTTGTTATGATTACCAGATAAGACCTATGAAGGGTTCTTGTCCAGACTTGTACCAAAGTTGTGAATCACTTGTTATGAAAATATGTAGAAAAATTTATATATATCAATATAAGTATGTAATTCTGTTTTAGCTCATAGATTTGATAACATAGTAAGGTGATGAGTTGTGGCATGGGAATGGAACATCATGTACATTTTAAGGGAAATTCAAGGTGATACATAAAATGTTGAGGTCAGTGAGACTGAAACTCATTGTATCTCATTACAGATCAAGTTTTTGAAGAGTAAGGAAGGAGCAGCCATGGTACAGCTTGGGGATAGCATGGCTGTAGACAGAGCTCTACAGAATCTCAACAACACTTTCTTCTTTGGCAGCAAGATGCAGCTTGGGTAAGTGTGCCGTCTCATTCTGTTGCCAATTGCTTTGACACCCAATTGAAAATGAAAAAAAACATGGTAAAGAAAACAGTAATTTCATCTTAAATTTCTTCTATAGAAATGATTGGATTTTGCCCAAATTCGATCTGAAGCATCCTTGCGTGAAATATATCAAATTTTGTAGAAACGGTGCCCCCAGGAGTGAGAGGGGCAGAGCCCAAGTGACTCAGCCTCTTGTCACATCGATGGTCTGTCTGTCTGTCTGTCTGTAAACAGTTTTTGTTATTGCTAATTCCTGAGAAGTACTGGATTAAGCTCTCTCAAATTTCATATGTAGGTTCCCCTTGGTCCCTTAGTGTGTTTGTTTGATAAATTTCAGACTGATCAGAAAAACAAAATGGCCATCATTGATTATGAAAGTTTGTTATCGCTATTTCTTGAGAAGTACTTAATGAATCTTTAAAATTTCCTATGTTGGTTACCATTGTTCACTTGTAATGCAAATTTGATTTTGGGACTGATTGGGGGGGAAAACAGGTGGCCATCTTGGATTTCCGTTATTAAAGTTCTTATCGCTATCCCTTATGAAGTACTGGATAGATCTCTCCCAAATTTCCAATGTAGGTTTTCCCTTCTTCACAGTTTGTGCTGTTTGATTTTGGGAGTGATCAGAAAAACAAAATGGCTTTTAGGCAACCATTTTTGATTTCACAGTTGAATATTACTATTTCTATTTCTGCAAAAGAATGTTCAAATTTCTTATCATTAAGGGTAAAAACAGAAGAGAAATGTAGGGAAAGGATCCAATTTTTAAACAACCAATAAAAGATCAAACAATGGTGTGAGTGAGGATCCCTGTGGTAATTGGGTTGAAATATCAGCAGCATTAACTCTGAAATCTTTGTGTTAAAGCAATGCTTTTTAATTGCAGACCATCCAAGCAAGCATTTCTACAAGATGTTCCTAATCCCCATGACCTTGCTGATGGAAGCTGTTCATTTAAGGACTACATGGGCAATCGTAACAACCGATTTACCAATCCAGAGTCTGCCAGTAAAAATCATATCCTTGTCCATAACTGGTTCATAGAAGCAAAATATTATTTACTTGACTACTTGCTGCATTGCTGCAATGACTAGTTGTTCATTCAGTAATAGTCAGGAGTAGTGTTACTGGTAAATAGTCCAGTCAATCAACTTTTTACTAAAAATCACTACTAATCATGAATGACTATGCAGATTTTAACCTAAGTTGGTCAGAAACTAAAGGTGGGTAATCATTAGTTCTTGCCCAGTGGGCATGAGGGTTGGGGTCCAAAAGGGGAAATTTTGAAAGTTCTTTAAAATCCTATCCCCTTGTAGCAATGAATGGATATTGCCCAAATTTGGTCTGAAGCATACTGAAGAGGACTCAATTTTGCATGAACAGGGTTGGAAAGGGCAGGCCCAATAGAGGAAATAGAGTAATGACTTGAAGGGTTGAGCTTATAGAATACTGTGTATCTATCAATTCTATATCAACTGTTTTTAAAAAGGGGTCTGAATTTTGTTTAAAAGGTGGATTTTCCCCTTGGGTCTTATTAGGGGCAGGGCCAAAACTGGGAAGTATAGCAAATTCTTTGAATCGTTTTCCTATAGGAATGGTTAGATTTTATCAATATTCTGAAGCAGTTTGGGACTCAATTTTGTATAAATGGTTGGTCTCTGCCACACGGGGCTAGAAGGCTTTGCTTAATGATTGAAATAGAGCAAGTTCTTTAAGATCATTCATTTGTAGGAATATCATGATTTTGTCTCAAGGGATCTGAGCGAAATTTCCATGTGAAAGGGACCCAAGATTTAATTCTATTTCCCTATTGGGCCTCGGCTCTCTTACCAAAAGGCGTTAAAACCCTCTGTTTATACAAAATGGAGTCCCCTTCATTTTGATTGTTTAATACTAAACTGGGACAGAATCCTACCTTTTCTACAGAAGATGGAAAAATTGGCTCTATATCTCCAATAGGTCCCTTCCTTGCTCGCAGATTATAATTGTAAAGTTGAACTCTGTCCAAATGCCATTAGGTGAGTTATTATCTGTGTATTTTACAGCCATTATTTGTAGAATTATCAGCCTTAACCCTTTCACGCATTCAGACAGCTTCGAAAGTCCTGCATTATTTCAATGCACCTCCAAACATCTCAAATGAAGATATTGAACAGGTGAGGTCTTTTCTTTTGTATTCAAATTGAGATATCTATATTCAGCATCAGTTTTTATGTCATTTATATTAGACAAACTGGATAGTCAATGACAAGAGCTGCCTAGAGATGAAATCTTAAGGCCCTAGACATTGCAGAACTTCAGAAGTTTTTCAAAGTTTGTTATGCAAATTAGCAATTTTCAACTTTGACCCCCTACCAAGGACTGGAAGTTGAATTCAGCCAAGGTTTTATTATAACATGCAATAGCAATTATGCACAGTATGCTACTGACAAATTTTCAAACCTTGTGGCTCTTGGTTAATGAGAAAAAGTTATTTATATATTTTGAAGTAATAGACACCTGTGACCTTGAAAGTGGGTCAAGGTCATTTATATTAACAAACTTTATAGTCAATGGCCAGACTTCCTTCATATTTCTGAAATATCAAGTCATATATTGTATATAGGTATCACTGAACCAAAATAATTTTACTCCATAAAGATTTTATGCTCCCCCAAAATTTTTTGGTATTTTGATATTTGAAGAATGTTGACAAACTGTGTCAAAGATGTCTCAAGTGAGAACTGTACTCAAAATAACTTTGTCATCACTACATTAAGGGAGAGTAGAGAAAATTATCATATTTTCCGGGTTGTAAGAGGCATTGCTGAGCCAAATTTTATCCACTTTTTTTTTCCAATTTAATCCACATATTAGTCACACAAGAATATAAGCCACACCCTTGTATATGCTTTGCATTTAGTTTAGATTAAAGCAATTTCATCAAAATAAACCAGATGAGCATTACATGCCTTCTGGACATTTGTTAAATCTTTAAAATCTCAAGTATATGTGGAATATTTTTTTGCAGATATTTGAAAATGCTGGTGCCCCAAAACCCCCCAAAATCAAACAGTTTCCAACAAAGTGTGAGTACCCGTGTAACATTTTTTTTATACATTACCACACATAGTGTGATTACATACTGTGTTGGTACCACACAAAGTGTGATTACATGCTGTGTTGGTACCACACAAAGTGTGATTACATGCTGTGTTGGTACCACACAAAGTGTGATTACATGCTGTGTTGGTACCACACAAAGTGTGATTACATGCTGTGTTGGTACATTACCACACAAAGTGTGATTACATACTGTGTTGGTACCACACAAAGTGTGATTACATGCTGTGTTGGTACCACACAAAGTGTGATTACATACTGTGTTGGTACCAAACAAAGTGTGATTACATGCTGTGTTGGTACATTACCACACAAAGTGTGATTACATACTGTGTTGGTACCACACAAAGTGTGATTACATGCTGTGTTGGTACCAAACAAAGTGTGATTACATACTGTGTTGGTACCACACAAAGTGTGATTACATGCTGTGTTGGTACCACACAAAGTGTGATTACATGCTGTGTTGGTACCACAGAAAGTGTGATTACAAAGTGTGATTACATGCTGTGTTGGTACCACACAAAGTGTGATTACATGTGTTGGTACCAAACAAAGTGTGATTACATGCTGTGTTGGTACATTACCACACAAAGTGTGATTACATACTGTGTTGGTACCACACAAAGTGTGATTACATGCTGTGTTGGTACCAAACAAAGTGTGATTACATACTGTGTTGGTACCACACAAAGTGTGATTACATGCTGTGTTGGTACCACACAAAGTGTGATTACATGCTGTGTTGGTACCACACAAAGTGTGATTACATGCTGTGTTGGTACATTACCACACAAAGTGTGATTACATACTGTGTTGGTACCACACAAAGTGTGATTACATGCTGTGTTGGTACCACACAAAGTGTGATTACATACTGTGTTGGTACCAAACAAAGTGTGATTACATACTGTGTTGGTACCAAACAAAGTGTGATTACATACTGTGTTGGTACCACACAAAGTGTGATTACATACTGTGTTGGTACCAAACAAAGTGTGATTACATACTGTGTTGGTACCAAACAAAGTGTGATTACATACTGTGTTGGTACCACACAAAGTGTGATTACATGCTGTGTTGGTACATTACCACACAAAGTGTGATTACATACTGTGTTGGTACCAAACAAAGTGTGATTACATACTGTGTTGGTACCACACAAAGTGTGATTACATACTGTGTTGGTACCAAACAAAGTGTGATTACATACTGTGTTGGTACCAAACAAAGTGTGATTACATGCTGTGTTGGTACCAAACAAAGTGTGATTACATACTGTGTTGGTACCACACAAAGTGTGATTACAAACTGTGTTGGTACCACACAAAGTGTGATTACATACTGTGTTGGTACCACACAAAGTGTGATTACATGCTGTGTTGGTACCAAACAAAGTGTGATTACATGCTGTGTTGGTACCAAACAAAGTGTGATTACATACTGTGTTGATACATTACCACACAAAGTGTGATTACATACTGTGTTGGTACCACACAAAGTGTGATTACATGCTGTGTTGGTACATTACCACACAAAGTGTGATTACATACTGTGTTGGTACCACACAAAGTGTGATTACATGCTGTGTTGGTACATTACCACACAAAGTGTAATTACATACTGTGGTAGTACCACACAAAGTGTGATTACATAAAAAGGTCCTTTGGCCTCTTGTTTACTATTTGTAAGTTATAAATGACCCTGTTAAAGGTCCTTTGGCCTCTTGTTTACTATTTGTAAGTTATAAATGACCCTGTTAAAGGTCCTTTGGCCTCTTGTTTACTATTTGTAAGTTATAAATGACCCTGTTAAAGGTCCTTTGGCCTCTTGTTTACTATTTGTAAGTTATAAATGACCCTGTTAATGGTCCTTTGGCTTCTTGTTTACTGTTTGTAAGTTATAAATGACCATGTTAAAGGTCCTTTGGCCTCTTGTCTACTATTTGTAAATTAACAATGACCCTGTTTAAGGTCCTTTGGCCTCTTGTTTACTATTTGTAAGTTATAAATACCCTGTTATCAAATGTCTTTTGTAGCGGATAGAAGCTCAACAGGCTTGGTGGAATTTGAATCCAAAGCAGAAGCAACAGAGGCTCTGGTATTGACTAATCACACCAACGTACCAAACCCATGTATGTATACCTGACAAGTAACTCAAAATAACTCATATGTGTACCTGACAAGTAACTCATAATAACCCTGATATGTGTAACTCAAAACAACCTATGTATGTGTACCTGACAAGTAACTCATAATAACCCATTTATGTGTACCTGACAAGTAACTCAAAATAACTCATATATGTGTAACTCAAAACAACCTATGTATGTGTACCTGACAAGTAACTCATAATAACCCTTATATGTACACCTGACAAGTAACTCATAATAACTCATATATGTGTACCTGACAAGTAACTCATAATAACTCATATATGTGTAACTGAAAACAACCTATGTATGTGTACCTGACAAGTAACTCATGATAACCCTTATATGTACACCTGACAAGTAACTCATAATAACCCTTATATGTATACCTGACAAGTAACTCATAATAACTCATATATGTGTACCTGGCCAGTAACTTATAATAAACCATGTATATATACCTGACAAGTAACTCATAATAACCCATGTATATATACCTGACAAGTAACTCATAATAACCCATGTATGTGTACCTGGCCAGTAACTCCTAATAACCCATGTATATATACCTGACAAGTAACTCATAATAACCCATGTATGTGTACCTGACAAGTAACTCATAATAACTCATATATGTGTAACTGAAAACAACCCATGTATATATACCTGACAAGTAACTCATAATAACCCATGTATATATACCTGACAAGTAACTCATAATAACTCATATATGTGTAACTGAAAACAACCCATGTATATATACCTGACAAGTAACTCATAATAACCCATGTATATATACCTGACAAGTAACTCATAATAACCAATGTATGTGTACCTGGCCAGTAACTCCTAATAACCCATGTATATATACCTGACTGGTAGTAACTTGAAATAATATCCAATCTTATGTATACACTATGTAATAATGAAGACTGTGTTATGTATATACTCCATAGTAATAAAGACTGTTTGTTTTGATTACAGCTGGGAAGAATCCGTATGTTTTCAAGTTGTGTTTCTCTGCTACACCAATCCAGTTCTCCTAGTTATCCTTAGATGTAGCTAGCTAAAAACAGGCATCAGACACCTAAAGATAGACTGACAGATGGCACACATCACCAATTCCCAGATAAAACATGATTTGAGCCTTGTAAACGTCAGTGGAAAAGAAGCATTTGTTGGACCAAATATGTTTTGTAAAATAATACATACAATGGTACATATTTTAAGTTCTAAGACTTAAATGTTGTAAATGTTTATGTTAGGAAACCATAAGTTGATCAAAGTAGTTTTATAGACTGAGTAAGTACCGGGCAGTTCTTGTTTGTTTTTATTTGTATTGAAGACATAAACATATTTCATTTACAAAAAAAAAAAAAAAAAAAAAGGAATGAAGAAAGAATCTTAAAATTAATTTGTGCATAATGCCTGAACAAAGAATTGCCATTAAATAGAAAACAGTATCAATATTAAATGTTGTAATGCAGCATGTATGGTAGATGTTGTGTTAATTCTTCAAAACTGGTATTGTTTGAATACTTTTTTCCTTAGACTACCATCATTAAATGTTGGGCTATTAGAATTGCCCTACGTCCATGATCCCTTGAAACCAATCCTGTTATCATTATTCCTTGAGATGTACGTAAAGGATATATTTCAAACTTAATATGTAGGCTCCCCTTGATTATTGATTTTGAGATTGATCAGAAAAAGAAATGGGCTGACAGGTTGTCTTTTTTTAAGAGGAATTTTCACTTTTGATTTAAGTAGAAGCAAGAACAAAGGAAGAAATAGAAAAGAAGGGAAAAGATTCAAACATAGAAAAAAATACCAAACAATGGTGGGTGCCAAGATCTCTCTAGGATCTCTATTCTACACATGAAATTTAATTTTTGTTTTCGTTTTTCCCCAAAAAAGAAAAGCTCACACAAAGATGTGAGGCAATTATATATAATTCTATTTTTTCTTTCCTCAAAGAATTGAACATGCAATAAGTTTCAAAGGGAATGCATTGTTTATGATTATTTTCATTGGGGTAGGTATATTGTGGTAATATTTACACAAAAGTGTAGCATTGTTTATAAAGACACTATATAGACTTGTAAATATGGCTGTAATCAAAATGTTGTGAGACATGTTGCATTTAAGAATGACAAGAACATACCATTAGTTAAAGAGGGTAAACTGGCAAAGCTTCAAATACAGAATTACACGATTTTATAGCGTTGTTGTTTTCCAAGTAATCATATTGTTTATTAGAAGTGTCTGCCTCTTTTAACTATCAAACAATTTGTGTTGTATTCCTCCCTCCACAAGTTTTAAGCTGATAAAGATATAATGATGTTAATTCTAATAGAATTTTTAGGTCACCAGAGACAAAGTCTCATGGTGATCTATTGCAATCACTTTTGTCTGGCGTCATGTGTCTGTAAACTTTTAAACATTTTTAACTTCTTACCAAAAACCCCGAAAACGATTTCAATGAAATTTTGCCGAAAGTGTCAAATTGACCCAGATATGGTAGTATCAAATGCTTTCATAGTTGAAAGGGCCTTAAGGTGAATTTCATGGTCCCAGGGTCTCACTATGTATTCACATAGTTAACTTAATATTGGAAAAGTATATTTTTGAGTATAATTTGTTAAATTTCCATTGAAAATGTTTAAAACTTGGTTAGAATTATGAGTGAAGGATGACAGCTTGATGATCTGCCCATATCGATCCTGGCGTACCCCATGGGGTGATGGGCTGGGCCTAAAGGGATCAGATTGACTTCAATTTCAAAACTCTTCTTCTCAACACCGGGGTATGGTAGAATCAAATGTACTTCATATATGGATGCATCTTAAGGTGCTTTACCAAAATGGGCCTCCTATTTCTCATAGGGTTAGAGATTTACTTTATTATAATTTTTATAGAAAAATTGCATTTTCAGCATTACGTTGTTTATTCCCACTGGAAATAACTTTGTAAGAATTATTAGTATAGGATGAAGAGTATTGATGGTATGGATGTATTGACACTGGATTACTATCACCAATGTCACAATTTCTGTTTCATGACACTTGAAAGCTATATATCCTTTAACCTTTATATTCAATATTGCTTATCTCAGGTGACCGTCAAGGCCACAAGTCCTCTAATGTACCTGATGTTTCAGCTTTAGGAATAATATTGTTGATTTTTATTCAAAATTTTGACATCAAATAATCATAGATTCATTCAAAACCTCTAATGTATAAAGTATTCATTGATATAAGTCATGCATGGTTGAACAAATTAAAAACCGTTTGTCTTACATTCATGTACAGTCGTCTCCTTACATAGCATTTCCAATAAGCAGTCAAGCAAACATCTTCAAATATTTTGTAAATTTCAGTTGTACGGCCAATCATGGTTTCATAAATTACTCTTGACAAGTTTTTATTCACAATACTTAAAATAAAATTTTACAAAGAGTTGCAGTGTTTCTTCTTTTTTTTTTTTTTCTTGATGTCTCAATTCACATGAATTTGAAAATTTAGGAAATGTCAAGTATCAGCAGTCATATTTAAGAGAAATCAGTGATTAGTTAAGGAATTTTAGCTCCATTACTGGAGGTTTGCACACAACATAATGAAGTGGAAATAAATTTTTTAGGCTAAATGTAACCCAGTCACAGTTTCGGCCTGTTGTCACACCCTTCGGAACTAGCTACCAATCCTAGCATTCTGATTGGTTGAAAGTGATTATCAGTGACATCTAGCGTCAGGCGAATGCTATAAACAAGACCGCCATCTTTCGATTGACGTCGCCAGAGAATCAACGAAAGTCGATTGGACTCTGCCACGGTAGAGTCGCGGAAACGATAAACCTTCGTCGTCATCACCTCTTCAAATGGATTGGACTCGGCCCGGCAACGGGCAGAGTCACGGAGACGGAAAACCTTCAACATCATTCAAAACAATGTCGTGCATGCATACTGTCGCTATGACACAATCAAGTATTATACTAAAAGCTGAACAAACTGACAGACTAGGTGTTCATGAAAATATTCAGATAGAAATTTATGTCGGCCAAGAATCAGTATTGCCGGGTTTGCAGAGGACACTCCGAGGCGGGACAATATGGCGGAATGCACAGAATTATGGGATCGTTGATATCGATTCGTAGAGATCAATCTATCTAAAAGTTCGCAACACGTGATGGCTCCAGAAAATATATTTTGGAATAATTAATATGGTCACAATTCACTTTTTACGAAGTTTCATGTTTATAGCTGTGAAATTGATTAATGGAGTATTGCCAAAAAGAAGTTGGTGACATCAAAAATGTATTGTCAATATGATTATAATATATCCATGTTGATAATTGTAAAATTGGTTGAGTTACAGAGAGATCAATTTTCCTCAATCGTCACGTGTAGGTGTCGCACATCGAGAATAATATCGTCTTGTTTTATGTTGATTTAATAGGAATAAAATCAATTAAAAGAAAGAATTCATCCCATAAGTATTTCATAACTGTATATATAACAAATCATTTTAGGTATTATATTCCTTGTAACACAATATCATGCACAAATTCCGTTCTCCATGAGTCGCAGTTTTCTTTCATGTCACATAGAGTGCGTGCCAGCTGACTCAAACTGAGGCCCCAACTCTGTATTGCAAGCTATCAATATGTGGAACACTAAATGTAGGCAAGAGCGAGTCACGTGCCAGAGAACACCGTATACGAGTAGTACGGAATCAATTAAAATTAATATAAACGTGTACAGTATATCTAATTAAACGCTAGTTCATTAGTACAGTTTACTTTGGCGCCGATTTCTTCACATCGGTATGACGTCACTGAATATTTAACAGAAATGGCCGAATACACAGTCTAATATAACCTGTGCGTTGTCATGGGGATAGACCGGAAAATGAAGTGACCTGTCCATCAGTCGTACACTCTCTTTACACATATGTGTTTGCTCCGTTTCTTCTTCTTCTTATTATTATTATTTATATTACTCTTATTTCTTCCACTTTCTTCCGACGCGTGTCTCAAACACTATTGCATGGAATTTAACAAAACTTTACACACATATTCATACATGCGAGGCGGAGTCCAGCCCACTTAAATTTTTCCCAATTGGTCATCTGAGCGGTCAGCTGTGGTCAAAATTTGGCCAAATTTTAGATATTTTCCGATTTTCGTGAAAATTGGTATATATGTATAAGGTGGCACTAGGAGCAAAATGGCGTAGTCCAGTTTTCATTCGGCCATCGATCGGTCATCTGAGCGGTCAGCTGTGGTCAAAATTTGGCCAAATTTTAGATATTGTCCGATTTTCGTGAAAATTGGTATATATGTATTAGGTGACAATCGGAGCAAAAAGGCGTAGTCCATTTGACGCCTTTCCCCCTTTATGTTTAAATGGACCATTGAGAAGTACTTAATATTGAAAGTAGCAGACACAAAATAAACTCTTTGTCATACTGAGGTAAGGACATTTCTCTTTATACCAAACTAAAAGCATCACCATTTCCTCTCTTCTGATGTTTTAAAAATTTACGTTCTCATTTCCATTCAAAATTGATGTGTTCATGTTTGGTATGACTGCAGGTCTGATTATTGTGATCATTTACTGCGGAAGGGGTCGTTTGGGGGACATTTGAAATGGTCCCCATTACAATCAGTATTTGTTAATTACTTGTGACGACGAGAATTTAGTTGTTTTTTACTGTTATTTGTACACATGTATTATAACCGATATTACTGGTGTAAGGAAAAATTGGACGCCTTACAGAATATGTACAATACACACATACCTTGTACACATGTACAACATTTAATTGATGTATAACTGGACCGAAATGGACGATCTAGCATGCTGCTTTATAGGGAGGGTTTTCAAAGTTTCTGTTATACAGGGTATACATGTACATAATATATACGTTCAAATAATGAGTCAAGGGAGGTAACCGTTGCCTTCCTGGCCAAGGTGAATCGTTTTCATATAATTATGAATTTAAACTGCTGCTGATATGTGTATTGACAAGCTGATGGATGTGTTAAAGCGGAAGTGGGGAATATATCAAGATATGCTGAATATCGAAACACGACGACACAGGGGCATGAGAAATTATCATTTCGAGTTGACAATATACGATAGTTGGAGATCAGCCGATGCAACATATATGACTATGTAATTTGAAACAAAAGGATTCGACGATCAGCTTGGACACTACACAATCATTGTTTCAAACATTATTGATTAATTTATGACAATCAATCGGTGCTGAACATCGAACCCGTATACTTCAAAGCATTGATACATGTAGGTAATTATATATATATATATATATATATATGCAAAAAAAAAAAAACCCCAACAAAACACATTTTTTGCGTTTTTCGAGTAAAATGGACACTTTGTGTAACAAAGAGTTTAGCTCTAAAAAGAGCCGTTGTTAGGGTTTAAGGCAGTCATCGTCACTCTTCATCTTCGTCTTCTGATCCCGAAGTCACCGTACAGATCCTTTCTGAGTTCGACGACGTCGTCAGTACTTTGGTGGGCGTAGTCGTAATACATGTTCCGGAGGCCTACAACAACTGTCATTCAGAGTAATTGTTACGAAATACCTGTAGTCCGTCTCTCTTGGTGCTGAGGTAATGGGGCAGCGTATCGTCCAGTTTGTATTTCAATTAAACGATTTGATGATAAGCCTTTCGTGATGGAAGATCATTGTCGAGCTGGGTGAGGCGTTGAACTTTTACTGCTGTCGATCTATCAGTGTCGACTTTTACTGCTGTCGATCTATCAGTGTCGACTTTTACTGCTGTCAATCTATCAGTAAGGACTTTTACTGCTGTCAATCTATCAGTATCGACTTTTACTGCTGCGATCTATCAGTATCGACTTTTACTGCTGTCGATCTATCAGTAATGACTTTTACTGCTGTCAATCTATCAGTAAGGACTTTTACTGCTGTCAATCTATCAGTAAGGACTTTTACTGCTGTCAATCTATCAGTATTGACTTTTACTGCTGTCAATCTATCAGTGTCGACTTTTACTGCTGTCGATCTATCAGTAATGACTTTTACTGCTGTCAATCTATCAGTTTTATCGACTTTTACTGCTCTCAATTTATCAGTATCGACTTTTACTGCTGTCAATCTATCAGTAATGACTTTTACTGCTGTCAATCTATCAGTATCAGTAATGACTTTTACTGCTGTCAATCTATCAGTGCGACTTTTACTGCTGTCGATCTATCAGTATTGACTTTTACTGCTGTCAATCTATCAGTGTCGACTTTTACTGCTGTCAATCTATCAGTAAGGACTTTTACTGCTGTCAATCTATCAGTATTGACTTTTACTGCTGTCAATCTATCAGTGTCGACTTTTACTGCTGTCGATCTATCAGTAATGACTTTTACTGCTGTCAATCTATCAGTATCGACTTTTACTGCTCTCAATTTATCAGTATCGACTTTTACTGCTGTCAATCTATCAGTAATGACTTTTACTGCTGTCAATCTATCAGTGTCGACTTTTACTGCTGTCGATCTATCAGTATTGACTTTTACTGCTGTCAATCTATCAGTGTCGACTTTTACTGCTGTCAATCTATCAGTAAGGACTTTTACTGCTGTCAATCTATCAGTATCACTTTTACTGCTGTCAATCTATTAGTAATGACTTTTACTGCTGTCGATCTATCAGTAATGACTTTTACTGCTGTCAATCTATCAGTAATGACTTTTACTGCTGTCAATCTATCAGTAATGACTTTTACTGCTGTCAATCTATCAGTATCGACTTTTACTGCTGTCAATCTATCAGTAATGACTTTTACTGCTGTCGATCTATCAGTATCGACTTTTACTGCTGTCAATCTATCAGTAATGACTTTTACTGCTGTCAATCTATCAGTAATGACTTTTACTGCTGTCAATCTATCAGTATCGACTTTTACTGCTCTCAATCTATCAGTATCGACTTTTACTGCTGTCAATCTATCAGTAATGACTTTTACTGCTGTCAATCTATCAGTAATGACTTTTACTGCTGTCGATCTATCAGTAATGACTTTTACTGCTGTCGATCTATCAGTAATGACTTTTACTGCTGTCAATCTATCAGTAATGACTTTTACTGCTGCTGTCAATCTATCAGTAATGACTTTTACTGCTGTCGATCTATCAGTAATGACTTTTACTGCTGTCGATCTATCAGTAATGACTTTTACTGCTGTCGATCTATCAGTAATGACTTTTACTGCTGTCGATCTATCAGTATCGACTTTTACTGCTGCGATCTATCAGTAATGACTTTTACTGCTGTCGATCTATCAGTATCGACTTTTACTGCTGTCGATCTATCAGTATCGACTTTTACTGCTGTCAATCTATCAGTATCGACTTTTACTGCTGTCAATCTATCAGTAATGACTTTTACTGCTGTCGATCTATCAGTATCGACTTTTACTGCTGTCAATCTATCAGTAATGACTTTTACTGCTGTCAATCTATCAGTATCGACTTTTACTGCTGTCAATCTATCAGTATCGACTTTTACTGCTGTCAATCTATCAGTAATGACTTTTACTGCATTCGATCTATCAGTATCGACTTTTACTGCTGTCAATCTATCAGTATCGACTTTTACTGCTGTCGATCTATCAGTGTCGACTTTTACTGCTGTCGATCTATCAGTATCGACTTTTACTGCTGTCAATCTATCAGTGAGGACTTTTACTGCTGTCAATCTATCAGTAAGGACTTTTACTGCTGTCGATCTATCAGTATCGACTTTTACTGCTGTCGATCTATCAGTAATGACTTATACTGCTGTCGATCTATCAGTAATGACTTTTACTGTTGTCAATCTATCAGTATCGACCTTAACTCATAAGGATAAGAATATAGGATATTATCAGCCGATAACATACGATAAATCTGTTTCTGGAATGTTTCTAACTGAACCAAACTGAAATGGTTTAGGCCTCCAGGTTTTAATGTTGCTGTTTTAAAATAGCAAGAGTATGAAGTATACCGCTGTAGGATACTCTTTTAATGATCAACTGCACTCATTGTTGGTTTTGATCATTCTTTATTTCATTTCTATAAATACGATAACAACATACAAATTAAAGTCATTATTAGATACATGTTTTACATCAAGAGTGATCTCCCTTCTCGACAATCTACCCTAAAATCAGCGTGACGATGTCGTTGTCTGACTTTATAAGCTTCTGTAGTCCAAATCATGCGGCGTGATTAATTTTCCATGTTGACAGTTTGATTCCGCCATGGACCGAGATGCCACGCTTAACGCAAATCCACAGGGTAGAGCAATTGCGATGTTGATGGATGGTCATAGCCAAACTGCTGTCGCACGGCAGTGTGGCTTTGTCCAATGTACAATTAACCGTCTCTATACACGTTTCTATGCTACTGGGGTAGTTCCCGATCGTCCAAGGAACGGTAGACCGCGTGTAGCGACAAGACAGGGCGATCCGATTGCCGCACTTGCGCAACAGATTCAAGATATTGTAGAGACTGCGTCGTCTACCTCGGGTAATAATGGCAGACCCATTACTGCTGAAACTGTCAGGAACCGCTGGCGTGACGAGAGAAGCATTACGCGCCGACCTTCCTTTAAAGACGATGTAAATTAATAAAGTCTATTGTTTAACGACCGAACAAGTTATTTACAGACGATGTAACTTTATAAAGTCTATTGTTTAACGACCGAACAAGTTATTTACAGACGATGTAATTTTATAAAGTCTATTGTGTAACGACCGAACAAGTTATTTACAGACGATGTAACTTTATAAAGTCTATTGTTTAACGACCGAACAAGTTATTTACAGACGATGAAATGTAAATTTCACTGTCTGACAGCCGAGCAGCAGTTCCTTAAAGATGCTATACAAAGTACAGTGTTTAACCAAAATAGTAACGGCCGAGCCCACAAGCGCACTGTTTAACTGTGAAATTGATAGCCAGCATCCATCGGTGAAAAGTTCTTCAAACAATGACGTTAGTCTGAAATAAAGTTCCAGTGAATCCTGCAAGACATTCCATTCCACCCAATCAGGATATCAAGAATGAGCAAGGAGCATTGAGAATATAGCGCATGTCATTTGATCACACTCCTGCAGGTATCCGCAAAGCTGTTCAAACTGACTGAGCTCTTCCGTTTCAATACACACCTGAACTTTTTTCATATCGGTTTCGTCCTCTTCATTAGGAACCCACTTCAAACGGCACTGTGAATAACAATATGAAATAAATGGTTAAAATTTGTAAAAGAACTTGTATTACTATACATGTAGTTGCAATGGATTGGACTGACGCATGGTGCGCCTCGCCGTTGTTGGTAAACAGGAGAGTCCCTGTTAGCATGGCGAAATACAAAACTTGTAAAAGTTTATTTTCTAAACTTATGATATCCTAATAAAGATTTTTTTTAACTTCTGGATTGAAAAAAAATTGACTTTATCTCTTGTGTGAAGTAACCGTAACACAAGGTGGAGGAGGTGCTAACCACTATTAATGTTGTTTGACATAAATAACATAAATACGACACCAAAATTACACTATTGTCTTTACCATTCAAAATGTACTGTCCGTCTGATTTTTTTTTTTTATTTTTTTTTTTATTTATTTTTTTCTGTGTTTTTGTTTTGTTTTGTTTCGTTTGAAAAAAAATCCGATAAATTCAATAGACCAAGCGATATAACAACATGAAATGCATTGAATTATGACGTTTGCAAAAACTCGTATAGATGTTTACATTAATTTCGACCAGTATTGCTATGGGGGTCATAGAAAGTTGAAACAGCTATAGGATGCAGTTTCATCCATCTCCTGTTTCAACACAAGTCCCGATTATCACTGACGGGTCATAGAAAGTTGAAACAACTGTAGATGCAGTTTCGTCCATTATTTGGCTAACAATGTAACGTTTTCTAAATTTTTTATCAAAATGTGATATTTAGTTGTATCTATTGTAGTATCCTATCCTTTAAACCTACTATCTAGTTCATTATTTTTGCATTTTGGTGTTTAGTCTGGTCATGCAACAACACCATGAAGCAGAAAGTAAATCTGGTATAAATCTTACTGTTTCCAACAGCTGATTTCTTGTCCTAGACGTTAAAGTGTTAATACTTTTCACTATATCAGGCATTTCTTGATGTAGTCTTTTCAGCAAAACAAAAAAGCAATGGAAAAAACATATCTGTTCCTTATCAGTTGGCTGAACCATGGTATCACCCTGAAAAAAGATGACACATACAGGTTAATATATCAAAACCATGTGCTTTAGGTCCTGACGGCAGTGACAAGTCCTAAAGGAGGAAGCTGGTTAATTCATTATTCTCCTTTGTAGTTTTAAATCTACATAGCAAGGTGCTGATTTGTGAAGAAAAATGTAATGTAGAAAATTCTTATTTCGTATAGAAATTTCTAAAAAAAAAAAAAAAGATACAAAAAGGGTGGCAATTTGTATAAAAAGATGCAATTCTCTTGTCTGGAATGATGATACAGTATAAATGTCAAGATTTCTGAATGACAATAGAACTTAGTTTATGAAATAAAGCTTTTTTTTCAGTTTTGTTTTATAATACATGATGTACAATAGTCCTTACCATTCTGCGCCACCCTATTACTTCAAGCATTCTCCGAAAAGTCATCGTCCGGGACACAATCGGCCGGAAGTGATTTTCAGCACCCTATTGCACAAGATTAAATAGAGATCAACGGAATGCAGGTTGACAGAAATTAAGTAATTTGAAATAAACAGGAGAAAAATGCACACTTTTGAATTCAATCGCATGAACATTTTTAGGGTTGTTGTTGTTGTTGTTGTTGTTGTTGTTGTTGTTGTTGTTGTTGTTGTTGTTGTGTTGTTGTATCAAATTCAGAAAATAACGTTTCTTTCAACCTTTGGTTATCGTTATCATGGTTACCGTAATTATGTAATGATCAAATGTCCTCATTTCGAATTTGAAAAAAAAGTCAGCTATAGTTAGAAGCATATATGGAAACAGAAAATAATTCGGGTCACAACGTACAGAATCAATAGGCGTTGTGACATCATCATCCGAAGGTGTTGTTGGCTCAGAATGATATCCAGTTGAAATGCTCGTGGTATCAAATGAATCAGTTTCGATTTTCTCTTTCCTTGATTCATTTTTATCTAAAGTGTCAGCCAGGAACAGCTGCAAAAATGAAACATACGAGAAATAGTATATATTTGAATGTTCCTTAGACATAGAGAGAATTATCAAATACGTCACTAACTAATTAGATATTGTGTAATAGGGTCATTGATAAATTGTTTTGTTGTTGTTGTTGTTGTTGTTGTTGTTGTTGTTGTTGTTGTGTTGTTGTATCAAATTCAGAAAATAACGTTTCTTTCAACCTTTGGTTATCGTTATCATGGTTACCGTAATTATGTAATGATCAAATGTCCTCATTTCGAATTTGAAAAAAAAGTCAGCTATAGTTAGAAGCATATATGGAAACAGAAAATAATTCGGGTCACAACGTACAGAATCAATAGGCGTTGTGACATCATCATCCGAAGGTGTTGTTGGCTCAGAATGATATCCAGTTGAAATGCTCGTGGTATCAAATGAATCAGTTTCGATTTTCTCTTTCCTTGATTCATTTTTATCTAAAGTGTCAGCCAGGAACAGCTGCAAAAATGAAACATACGAGAAATAGTATATATTTGAATGTTCCTTAGACATAGAGAGAATTATCAAATACGTCACTAACTAATTAGATATTGTGTAATAGGGTCATTGATAAATTGTTTTATGTAATTGGTATGTATACTTGTTGATTTGTCTGCAAGTGGATTGCTTTTTTTGTGTGTGTATGTGAAAAAGAGTTGTGAAAGTATGTGTGTTACAGGTCACAAGGAGTGATCCGTGGATTACTTACCTGTGTAGGTCTATTTTTTTTACCTGTAACTCTTTTGTTAATGTCACATGATGTGCATGTGATATATGGTCAAGTTTTAGACTCTTTTACTATTGGTTAAAATCAATACAATGATTTGTGGTCAGTTTGGCGGGAAAAATCATTGTTAGGGTGTAGTTTTCTTTAATCTGCTAAACTAAAAAGACGTACTGATCTGATCCTGCATTTGACAGAGGACCCTGACGAAACAGTTTAAAGTGAGTTATCTTTTTAGTATATATATTTTTATTAATTCCTATAAAATATAGACTAGCTATTACCTTGTAGCATTATACGTATTCTTTATATTTAGAATCACTATTAAGAATTAGAAAACTTTGAATTCCGTATCAAGTAACATTTTTTTATTATATTTGTTCCAATTTAAGTAGAAACGTGTAATGGTTAATTTATTCCACAGTCTGTGTTTATATGTCTTGCTATATATGTAAGAGAGGGTTTCTATATATTTTAGAGTTAGATTTATGCCTGTCATGGAGTGCCGGTGATGGGAGTGTAAATCAGCTCTGTGCCACACACAGGTGATTACAAACGTTATTTTTAGAAATGGGAAAACCCAGTGTATGTATATCGATTATGATGTAGATCTTTTCAGGTAACTTGTAATGTAATTAGATCTTTCTGCGTACGAAAGGTCTGTATAATTGTGTAGTTGGTATTTATATTCATTGTTCGTAAATTATAATTGTAATAGTAATTATTTCTTATTTTATATTATAGACAATATAATTAATAGTACTTTTATAGTTTATGTTTCATGACTAATGTAACTTGTGAAAATATATGAGTTATCTCCCTGTAACCGTACTCTGTTAGTAGGGGTGAGATAGCTTAGTCGACTCGGTGTCGGTATACGAAAAATTAGACCTGCGGCGTTTGTTTTTTTTCCCAAGACATTTACCATTTTTTCCCCTCGAAATCTTGGGCAAGACATGTAATCCTAAGGTAACAGTACACAGTTTCTCGATGTGTCCATGGGTGATATTTTTGTTCATTAGATTACCTCATTGAAAAGGTTTTAATTACAAATTTTAAAGATTGATCCTTGCTAACATTGGCCTTGTCACGTTGAAGTCGATAATGTGGGGTTTTATTTTTTCAGAATGATATTTTAGCTTTATGTTTGTAATTACTATTTGGGCAGTCTCGAATCTGTGTCTACGCACCAAAGAGAAATTTTCATAGTGTTTACACGTGGTCATGTTATGAAGAATTTCCGAGCTGGTATTTGCTGAAATTTAAGTAGTTTGTTACCATGACAGTGTTGTTGATTTTAAGACAGGTGTTCAGAAATAAATTTCTTCTATAAAGTTGTAGTGTTAGGTTGGATTCAGCAATATTTTTGCATTTTTATCATTTTTTGAGTTGGTAACCATGGCAATCAAATGTCAGGAATCAGAGGATTTTTTTTAATTTACACAAATTTTATCTCTCTGCTATAAATGTAATTGTTATGTAGTTTATAAATATATACACATGTAAGGATGTATTTTTCATAACCAAACTGCTGTATCTGTATATCTCAAACATGACCAATAATTTCAATAAAAATGCAAATTAACTGTTTCCTGCTACCCAAGCGTATAGCATAAGACTGGTTTAGTGACTCCAGTTACTACAAGGAGATCCACTTTAAAATGAATGTGGCTGTTCACAAGACGATAAACCAAGCGAACAACGAGTAACGAGCATTATACGATATGATTTCGAAGATTTATGCATTGACGTCAAAAAGAATTTTCTGGGTCAGGTAGTACTACATAAGTCGCTTCACCGTGTGATACAGAAAGGATTTCTTTCCCTAAACAAGTAGGGATATCAGGACGAGAATAAATATAAAACATAGCTTACGATCTGGCATATGATATCTACATCATCAGCTGACATCATGACCATCTCCTTGATAGTGGTCCGATCTTCAACAGGCATTTTGGTCAACTTTTCGTATAAGGTACGCATAAAATTCTCTGTAGGATATTCCGCTATGGCTTCACATTCTGTTGACATAATGAAAAATCAAATACTTCCATTATTTGATAAAAAAAATAAATAATAATGTGGTTGAAAGCTGATGCCAGCGAAATTCGAGAAAGAAACACTGTTTGTTATGATAGCACTTGATGCATGCAGGGTTTGCCACTTTCTATATTAATACTGGTTACAGTTCACAGGGTTGAAGGGGTTTTGTGTTCCTTGTTTTCGGTGAATGAAGGAAACATTGGTATGGACCGGGTATTTACATGTGTCTTTCAGTTCAAGTTCGTTCGAGTGTGAAGATGTATATAAACTATTTAATTTCCATTAATTGCGAAACAAGCTATCAGCGGAAGGGGTCTTACAGTAGGAGGAAACCGGAATAGCCGGAGAAAAACCATTGTGGTCTGGCATATCCGCTTCGGGAATCGAACCCCGTGCGTCTAAATGAAAGGCGGGTGTGTTACCACTGCGCCACCCAGCCGCCCTTAATGTGAATATGGCTATTTCTGAATGGAGTCCTTAAACCGACATAATGTCCGTTAAAATAACAATGTAAATAAACATTCCGTAATTCACGAAGAGGTGTCCTCTGACCAGCGAGATTTTCCAGCAAGAAAACAAAATTAATGCTATCATGGAAACCTGAAACCCTAAAAGACAGTGATTTGATGTTTGGAATTTTCTACCAAAGCAGTAGACTGTATGCTGTTGCATGGAGGAGAAACCCTAAAAGACAGTTATCAAACATGGTAATATTTTCCCCAATAGACGCAATGTTGTCGGGAGGACGTTTCTATATCCACGTTGTACGTCCTAGCAATCGAGTCGTTGCATAATTCATAACGTGGTCTAACGTGTAGGATAATTTAACTGGGCTAACTACTACTTACTGTCCAGTTCATGTGGAAAGTTGTAAAATCCACCATATAAATCAGGCTCCAGAAGAACCTCAATGGTCCCATCCGTCATATCAACCTTCAGCTCGCACACCTCATAAGCTAAAACAGTGGGATCAATGGAGAGTTGTGGACTTGCCTGCATTCCTCCTCCGAATGATATACCCCCTATTGCGTCGGGTACGTCAACCTAAACACGCGATACAGATAATTCCATATTACATTCAAGAAGGCGGGGTAAGTGCATGTAACATTACAGAGGAGCAAATAGGTCAACCATGGAAGATCAAAGTGAGGCAAGAAAGGGCAGAGAATAGTTCAAGGGATTTAACCTGTACGCTAGTCAGAGATCAGCGAATACTCCCGAAAAGCAAACAGTTACAGCAGGGAGAGAGCAATAGAGGCAAAAAAAGGGCAGAGAACAGTACAAGAGAGCAAGTAGGTTCACCAGGGAGGGACTAAAGGCAGAAGTGGGCATAAAAATGTACAGGGGTGCACACAGGTAAACCAAGGCGAGACCCAGTGGGGCAAGAAAATGACAGAGAACAGTACCAGGGAGCAAACAGGTAAGATAAGAAGATGCCAAGAGGGACTGGAAAAAACAGAAAACAGTACAGGGGAGCAAACAAGGTACAACAGGGAGGGACCGAGGAAAGGGCAGAGAACAGTACAGGGGAGCAAACAAGGTACAAAGGGAGGGACCGAAGAAAGGGCAGAAAACAGTACAGGGAGCAAACAAGGTACAACAGGGAGGGACCGAGGAAAGGGCAGAAAACAGTACAGGGAGCAAACAAGGTACAACAGGGAGGGACCGAGGAAAGGACGGAGAACAGTACAGGAGAGCAAATGTCCTGTTAGTGTAGCAGGGTTATCTCCCTTCTCAGAACTCCTGTCTATATTTGGTAGCGGGGATTTCCATTTTCTGTGTCGTATGCTGAACGTTTAAAGATGTCGGACGTGTTTACATCGATGAGCGATTCACACAGTACAATTCTAGGAATTTTACCGTCTCTAGTCCCTCAAAGAGTGAGTTTATTGCCCCATACAAGTTCAAGAATTATGTTCTTCCAATTGTTGTAAAATAGTCACTGCCTTTGATACGCTACGCAAGTTGGAACTTATTACCAATCTGCCAATTTTTCCACTGTCCCATTTCGCCCCATAATGTTTTCATCCTCAATCGACCCACTATTTGCTCCCATCTCGATTTCGTGTTCTTTCTATGTTTTTGCGAAATATGAGCCGTAGTAGATTTTTCCCAATTACTCGTGTTGTGTGCCCAAATTTTGGTAAGTGACTTATGAGTGTTCATTTTGTTCTTTCAGTTTTTCACTACATACATGCTCACATCCGTAGTCTGATCTACATACATACATCGATCAACATGTTGTACTTCGTTTGATTTCTGCGTGTTAGCGACATACTTGAAGTATTGCTTTTTCTGGAATAAAATCGAAGCCAACATTTCTACATGCTTCAAGCGTTTTTCATTTTCATCGATCACAGGCTTGATAGCAAACAAGGTACAACAGGGAGGGACCGAGGAAAGGGCAGAGAACAGTACAGGGGAGCAAACAAGGTACAAAGGGAGGGACCGAGGAAAGGGCAGAGAACAGTACAGGGGAGCAAACAAGGTACAACAGGGAGGGACCGAGGAAAGGGCAGATAGGAGAATGAAAGCGTAGAGTGGGGTGTTGAAAAGCAAGGGAGGAGGGCTTTGACAGAGAAGTGAAGTGAGATGCTTTGAACCACATACTCCGTTTAATATTTCTAAAATACGGACTGACGTATATTCACAACAAAGTCATATAAAGAAGAAAACTTTAAAAGCACATGAGAATGTATTACGAAGGCATTAACTACTCCATACCATGGCATTGAAGAAAAATGATATACCATACTTTATATTTGCTGAATTATCGTAATCAAATTTCAACTTAACAGTTAGCAATGTTCTGAACAAGCCATTTTCACCTGTAAGCATCCCTCGATCTCTTTCTTTATTTGCTCTGTTATATCCACTCGTTCTGTGGTCCGTATTACACTAACAACAACACAAAGCACAGCATTCCTATTGGCTTTGATAATCTGCGAGATCTCAGGATCCTTCACGTCAATTTTTCTGAAACAACACAAAATTCAAATTCAAATCTGATCTAAATATATATTGTTTTTATTGATCAACTTCTAGAGTTATTAAGAAGAGCTACGGTTTTGAAAAATATCCAAATCCTTCTTAAGTGTGATTGAGTAGACATCTTAATATGACAGCTATAAGCTGGGTATGACAAAACAGGTGTGTCATAACAGAATGAGAAACATCCAATAGTATTTATATATTCCAGGTGTCGTAATTTATGAAAGATACAGAAAATATTAATTAACAATGTGTAACAAAGGTCTTTTTTCATCTCAATGCCTACGCTAGGAATCGAACCCGGGACCCCTGGCTTACTCGTCTGACGCTCAACCAATCGAGCTAAAGTGAAATTCTCTCTTGCCGAGTGATATATTGCGGCTAGTATTTTACCAGGTTTACAAATGTCATAGAATAGAAAGTGTTTACCTGTTCTTTAATGCTTCCAAAAGGTCTCTCTTTGTTATATACTTTGCCTCTGTTCTACCTGAGGTAAATGAGTGACAGGTATATTTCACAATTTTACCACGTGCAAACAGGGTTTCAAAAAGACTGAAGCCTGTCTTCCCGCTTACGCAAGTGCAGTTTGAATTTCTCAAGTTGGCAACGTGATCTTTGATTTCAGTTATCTCCACGTCCAGATCTGATTTGTCCTCCAGTACCTCAGTGAGCTGTATCACAAAGTGGTATAGTGATGAGTCAAAGGTTATATGTTCATTTTTAAAAATACTTTTCAACTACTAATAATCAGTGCACAAAAAATGTCGCTTTCTTCGGTGAATGGTTTGTTTAATGATTTATGACAGAACTTATATCAACAGATCTCCAGACATGCGCCAGTGACTGTTAACTCACGTGACTAATATGGAATTATTTGCTGTTGTAGGTAAACAAATTCTCTGACGGTGATTTCTTCCGATATAACCTCAACATCATTAATTATTTTCTTGTCGAGTTCTTGTTATATATGTATTGTATACCGGCAAATTTTCGCCCTCGTTCATGTTTTGCCCTTTTCATCCATAAAGAGGGAGGGGGAGTTTAAGATATGGCAAATTTGTGTAAAATGGCACATGGGCAAAATTGAACACTGGGTGAAAATATCTGGTACACTGTGATTTTAATCATGTTTAACTCTGACGATACCTTGGTTTCCCTGATTGAATACTCGCACTTTTTTCGGCGAAACCATTTATTAGATGAATGTTTTACAACAATACTAAGTGGTAACAGCACATGACCAGCTTGGACGTTCGGCACCGGTAATAGGGTGGGGCCACCAACCGATTTGACAAACTTTTTGGTAGCCAATCGGAACAATCTGAAATTATAGACAACATACCATAATGATCATTTGAAAGAGCCTGCATATTTCAGTAAGCACAACAAAATCATCTTTATTTGAAATAATTTACCGAAATGCCGCAATGAAACCGGTTGGGGTTGGGGTGTTCTACTGGGGGTCTTCGGTAGTACACTTCAGTGTGATAACACTATAAAGACGGCTTTAGTGTCACACTATCGTATGCAGGCGTACACAGACTTATCGAACTCACTCATACATAAGGAGACCGTTAAACAATTCCAACCAAATCAGTCCGAACATCTATAACTTCTGGAAGAACAAACTCAAATACATTCATATACAATACCTATTTTCAGTATAAGGTCATAGGCGCCTCTACTCCTGAACCATCTGTTTATACAAATTTGTGCTCCTTCATGCAAGGATGCTATATAAATTCATTATGTCTTTTCAATCGATTTTAAGAATGGCCTTTACTTAATCTTCTGTCCACAAGGCATGGAAATGGATTGTGAGATGTGCTTATACCAAAAATAAATCAACTTTACCAAAGGGTAGTCCAGACCAAATTTTATCGGAAAGTTTTTTCATGACTGTATTTCACAACTTTTCTGTCACAAAGAGGCACAGACTCCCCTTATACAAAATAAATGTCCCCTTTACACATGGAACATCTAGATAGATTTTACAAAATCTCTTTTTCCGAACTAAAGTATTTTAAGAATTAATTTTATATGCCAAAATTGGGCCTCACCATTAATTTGTTAAACAAAGTTAAGCCCCTTGCACCTAACAACCCACAAGAAGGGCGTATGCTATCTGTATGCTATCCCCCCACCCCCCACCACCACCATATTTGGGATCCTATTTCCTTTTTCCTTCTTACTAACAATTTGTTTGACCCCATGTTACATGTAATGAGCTCCAAAGCTGTATTTGAAACGTGGGGGACATTTGTGTCTAGTATGTAAGCTGAAGGACGCAGGAAGATGACTTGTAAATGTTTGTGTAGACTAAATAGCGAATCTGTCGCACACATTTCCGTTGTAAATCCCCTAAGTGATTTCCGGAAAATATGAAGTCGTTTACTTCGTCATCGTCAAACACTTTAGTACATCTGGGCTCAGTGTACTTGAAAGTGGGTGACATGCCTTGAATGAAATCACTGCTGAATAAAAGTGGCCTTCTCGTCAATAACATATTTGATAAAATTATGTTGAAATTTCATAAATACTTTATGTATGTTTTCACTCTCCAAGGTAAGGAGTCATTTTTAGCGACGTCACACAAAGAAGTAATATTCAAGGGCGTTTTTGTGGCCTAAAGTTAAATTAAGAACAAGTGAATAATGTTGGCACTGGAAAAAAAAATGTAAACAATGTTTGTTACAATCCATTTCATTCTATTCAATATCCCGAAAATTATGAAAAGGGTTCACATTAACATCCTCTTGCAGACAAACTCCCAAATATAGTAACATCTCTGGTTTTGAAACTCTACATTCAGATAATTCGTCCTCCAAGGACTCGTTAGTGATGCTACGTCATACAGCTGTTTCGTCCTTCTAGGACTCGTTAGTGAAGTTTACATCATTCAGCTGTTTCGTCCTTCAAGGACTCGTCAGTAATACTTCATCATACAGCTGTTTCGTCCTTCTAGAACTCGTCAGTGATGCTACATCATACAGCTGTTTCGTCCTTCTAGGACTCGTTAGTGAAGTTTACATCATTCAGCTGTTTCGTCCTTCAAGGACTCGTCAGTAATACTTCATCATACATCTGTTTCGTCCTTCAAGGACTCGTCAGTGATGCTACATCATACAGCTGTTTCGTCCTTCTCGTTAGTGAAGTTTACATCATTCAGATGTTTCGTCCTTCAAGGACTCGTCAGTGATGCTACGTCATACATCTGTTTCGTCCTTCTAGGAAACGTTAGTGATGTTAACATCGATTCGTCCTGTTATAACTCGGTGCCTAAGGATCTAAATGTTAAACCTGGTAGGCGACTGAGGACAACAGAAGATGTACTAGCCCTATAATTCATACATCTAAAAAAACATTTTCACGAAAAATGTGGTTTTAAAGCGGTGTTAACATCATATGAAATACCACTGTGTTTGATATTTGTGAGTACAAGTAAACTGCCGGATTGAAGTTTTTCGTGGGAATACCAGACCGGAAAGGAAATTTCACGCTATTCCAATGTTTGCCTAATTAACACTTTACGTGTCTAACATTTTGCCCCATTAACACTTTACGTGTCTAACATTTTGCCCCATTAACACTTTACGTGTCTAACATTTTGCCCCATTAACACTTTACGTGTCTAACATTTTGCCACATTAACACTTTACGTGTCTAACATTTTGCCCCATTAACACTTTACGTGTCTAACATTTTGCCTCATTAACACTTTACGTGTCTAACATTTTGCCCCATTAACACTTTACGTGTCTAACATTTTGCCCGATTAACACTTTACGTGTCTAACATTTTGCCCGTGTCTAACATTTTGCCCGATTAACACTTTACGTGGCTAACATTTTACCTCATTAAGTCTTCACGTGTCTTTCACATTTTTTCTCATTAATACTTTACGTGTTTTTAATATTTTGAACATTAATTTAGATTCTTTAGACTTGTCAATATTTTTCTTTTTTGTCCACCAGACATGTCCGACTGTCAAGTTGTTCACAGATTTATGTTTAATCATTTAAAATTCCTCCCGGGTATTTTGTTTCTAGTTTATCTGTAGAAAATGCCTTTCCCCTGGCTATCATTAAACCAATGAGTTATTTTTAAAATAAGATATATATTATATAACACTCTCGATCAACACAAATGATCAAAGACATTTCGTGAGTAGACTTACGTGTTTTCTGTCAGTGACGACCCCATGATGTTACAGTTGACAGTGATGTCTGCCTTCTTATGCTTCAGACACGTGTGTGAGTTTTACGGGCCAGCCGGCAAGGCACGTTAATATATGTACAGCGAGGAAGGATTCCCGCCGGATGTAGCGTCACGTTCAATCATTGTTTTCCGTAGGCGTAAAACCCATTCAGAGAAATGTTTATTTTTACAAGAAATCGGGTTTTCAGTATGATTAGAATTAGTCATAACGATGAGAGTAGTATTAATCAGATATATTATATGAACCAGGGGAACAAAGTAACACATTATCGTCACACAGTGTTATAAGACGTATTATAACATATATCATAACATAGTACCGAAACATAATATTATACCACAGTGTAATATCACAGTATTAGTACACAGTATTATAACAACATCAGCATCATTACTTCGGTCCTGACATCTGTTTTGTAGTTCTATCTAGATATCTTTGGTCCTGACATCTGTTTTGTTGGTTCTATCTAGATATCTTCGGTCCTGACATCTGTTTTGTAGTTCTATCTGGATATCTTCGGTCCTGACATCTGTTTTGTTGGTTCTATCTAGATATCTTCGGTCCTGACATCTGTTTTGTCGGTTCTATCTAGATATCTTCGGTCCTGACATCTGTTTTGTCGGTTCTATCTAGATATCTTTGGTCCTGACATCTGTTTTGTTGGTTCTGTCTAGATATCTTCGGTCCTGACATCTGTTTTGTAGTTCTATCTAGATATCTTCGGTCCTGACATCTGTTTTGTTGGTTCTGTCTAGATATCTTCGGTCCTGACATCTGTTTTGTCGGTTCTATCTAGATATCTTTGGTCCTGACATCTGTTTTGTTGGTTCTATCTAGATATCTTCGGTCCTGACATCTGTTTTGTAGTTCTATCTAGATATCTTCGGTCCTGACATCTGTTTTGTCGGTTCTATCTAGATATCTTTGGTCCTGACATCTGTTTTGTAGTTCTATCTAGATATCTTTGGTCCTGACATCTGTTTTGTAGTTCTATCTAGATATCTTTGGTCCTGACATCTGTTTTGTAGTTCTATCTAGATATCTTTGGTCCTGACATCTGTTTTGTCGGTTCTATCTAGATATCTTTGGTCCTGACATCTGTTTTGTCGGTTCTATCTAGATATCTTTGGTCCTGACATCTGTTTTGTTTGTACAGTGGTGTAAGTTATATTCATAGGATTGTAGATACATTCTAGATTAACACAAGACTATAATATGACGTCATTTTGGAGTCATGATGACGTCACCTCAGATAGCACACATCACATTTCTACGTAAATCATTACGATAATTGTGACTTTTAATAAGTTTCAGCACGAAAAAATAGAGAGCATTATTTTTGATAACTTTGTCAAATAAACCTTTTGATACTTTGGCCATCCAGATTCCATACATACTGACAACAATGCGATCTAGACTTTTTACATGTACTTGAAGTTATTTTTAAATGATTAGAGCTATTAAAATTACCGTTATCGAGTAATGGGGCTACTGAACCGCTTCAATTAGATCTTAACATTGCTTTCGAATAAATTTCGTTCCTCATTGCTTATTGGAACCATATGTTCCAATATTAGGCCCTTAGAATCACTGACGAGTCCCAGAAGGACGAAATAGCTGTATGATGTATCATCACTAACGAGTCCTAGAAGGACGAAACGGCTGTATGATGTAACATCACTGCCGAGTCCTAGAAGGACAAACGGCTGTATGATGTAGAATCACTGACAAGTCCTAGAAGGACGAAACAGCTGTATGATGTAGCATCATTGACGAGCCATAGAAGGACGTAGCAGCTGTATGATGTAACATCACTAACGAGTCCTAGAAGGATGAAACAGCTGTATGATGTAGCATCACTGACGAGTCCTAGAAGGACGAGACAGCTGTATGATGTAACGTCACTAACGAGTCCTAGAAGGACGAAACAGCTGTATGATGTAACATCACTGACGAGTCATAGAAGGACGAAACGGCTGTATGATGTAGAATCACTGACGAGTCCTTGAAGGACGAAACAGCTGTATGATGTAGCATCACTGACGAGTCCTAGAAGGACGAGACAGCTGTATGATGTAACATCACTAACGAGTCCTAGAAGGACGAAACAGCTGTATGATGTAACATCACTGACGAGTCCTAGAAGGACGAAACGGCTGTATGATGTAGAATCACTGACGAGTCCTTGAAGGACGAAACAGCTGTATGATGTAACATCACTGACGAGTCATAGAATGACGAAGCAGCTGTATGATGTAACATCACTAACGAGTCATAGAATGACGAAACAGCTGTATGATGTAACATCACTGACGAGTCCTAGAAGGACGAAACGGCTGTATGATGTAGAATCACTGACGAGTCCTTGAAGGACGAAACAGCTGTATGATGTAACATCACTGACGAGTCATAGAATGACGAAGCAGCTGTATGATGTAACATCACTAACGAGTCATAGAATGACGAAACAGCTGTATGATGTAACATCACTGACGAGTCCTAGAAGGACGAAACGGCTGTATGATGTAGAATCACTGACGAGTCCTTGAAGGACGAAACAGCTGTAAGATATAGCATCACTGACGAGTCATAGAATGACGAAGCAGCTGTATGATGTAACATCACGGACGAGTCCTAGAAGGACGAAACAGCCGTATTATGTAACATCACTGACGAGTCCTAGAAGGACGAAACGGCTGTATGATGTAGAATCACTGACGAGTCCTTGAAGGACGAAACAGCTGTATGATGTAACATCACTGACGAGTCATAGAATGACGAAGCAGCTGTATGATGTAACATCACTAACGAGTCATAGAATGACGAAACAGCTGTATGATGTAACATCACTGACGAGTCCTAGAAGGACGAAACGGCTGTATGATGTAGAATCACTGACGAGTCCTTGAAGGACGAAACAGCTGTATGATGTAACATCACGGACGAGTCATAGAATGACGAAGCAGCTGTATGATGTAACATCACTAACGAGTCATAGAATGACGAAACAGCTGTATGATGTAACATCACTGACGAGTCCTAGAAGGACGAAACGGCTGTATGATGTAGAATCACTGACGAGTCCTTGAAGGACGAAACAGCTGTAAGATATAGCATCACTGACGAGTCATAGAATGACGAAGCAGCTGTATGATGTAACATCACGGACGAGTCCTAGAAGGACGAAACAGCCGTATTATGTAACATCACTGACGAGTCCTAGAAGGACGAAACAGCTGCGTGATGCAGTTTGATTCATAAATTAATCTAATGATAGTATCTATTTATAAATCTGTATTAAAACGTGTTTTTCACTTGTGTGTCTTTCGTACAAGCTTAGGGAAGCTTACATACATTTAGGATTTCTTTTCCATTCCACTCCCACTGGAAAATCCTGAGGAAAAATGCGATGTACAGATAAGAAAAACCAGAAACGTGTGAATATATCGGTGAATATACATATGTATGTGTACTTGATAAAAGTCATTGCCCTGCGGCTACCAGAAAATGAATTGTCGACTTACGACCTCATCAACGAGGTCGGTATACCGACAGCGACACATCAGCAGTAGAGGGTTGACATGATATACATACAGACAAATTTCTTTCATAATAAGACGGCTGTGTTGTGGGAAATTCTACATAATCTCGGTGTCTCATATCATGGGATTGGTTTATTCCTATCAACTTTTGATTGACTTGTCTTGTAAAAAAAGAAAACAGTATAAAACGCAATTATTCAAAATTCACAAAAAAAAAAAAAAAAAAAAGAATAATAAATAGATAAATAAAATATATGTTTAGAGATTTAAAGTGTAATGAAACATTAGAATACGTGTACAGGTCATCCATCAATGAAAGGAACAGCATTTCGGACATGACGTCATCAATGATGCAACTACAAAAAATTCGCAAATTCCAAAATCATGACGTTTTCTTATCAAACGGACTATGTACCATTTCATTAAAGAAACAACATTAGACTGATGGGTTTAATTTCATGATATAGTTCTATAAAGAACCATTAAGAGTTTACAAGTTTAAAAGTAACCAAATATCACTATTAGAAAATATCTTAATTAAAAGAAGGGGCGATCACTGACTACATAGGCCTGATAACTGTCCATTTTTCGTTTCCTTAGTTTTTCATGCTGTTGTGGTAGCCTATGTAGAGATGTCCATCTACAACAACGGACTGTTTTAAAGTATTTGCTGTTCAATCATCTAGAGGAGTAACATGAAACATTGAATATAGCCAGGCCAAGTCTTGTAGAATAAATGAAAGGTTACATGCATTTTGTTATAAGTATCTATGAAATAAAAAATTAGTACATATGTAACATCTCAGCCTAGGTTCTTAATTAGCCTACAGACAGACGACACAACTCGTACAAATGGCGTTAACAAGCATGGACTGCTTTTCGTTTATTCGGACCATCTCAATACTCTGCATGTAAGTACAGGGTAATGGTCGAGAAGTCAAAATGGATCTTGGGATTGACTAAGAGCTGGAATCGGATCTATTATATCCGGAATTACATGTAATGATACTACTACACTACAACATACCAACAGGAAAGAAAAATAATATAATTTTATATTTGTTTTGATGCACGAATAAAAATATCACTGTTGTAAATTGACAGCTCCTTATTTGTCGATTGAGTCCGTGACCTAATTATATTAAAACATTATTCAAAGATAAATTTTGATGCCGCAAAAGAAAAAAAAAAAAAAAAAATAGGAAACTAACCTCTAAACAACTCCTCTCTTGTCGCAAAATAGTTAGATCAAGTTAGGAATTCTGTATGCGCGAAGGAATCCTACAGTGTCATTTTTTTGAGTCCTACAGCGTCAGAGTCTAGTATCCTACAGCGTCAGATTCTTGTTTCCTACAGCGTCATATTCCTGTTTTCTACGGCGTCAGATTCTCGTATGCTACCGCGTCAGATTCTCGTATCTTACAGCGTCAGATTCTCGTATCCAACAGCGTCAGATTCTTGTTTCCTATAGCGTCAGATTCTTGTTTCCTACGGCGTCAGATTCTTGTTTCCTACAGCGTCATATTCCTGTTTTCTACGGCGTCATATTCTCGTATCCTACAGCGTCAGATTATTGTTTTCTACAGCGTCATATTCCTGTTTCCTATATTCTTGTTTCCTACGGCGTCATATTCCTGTTTCCTACAGCGTCATATTCCTGTTTCCTACGGCGTCATATTCTTGTTTCCTACGGCGTCATATTCTTGTTTCCTACGGCGTCATATTCCTGTTTCCTACAGCGTCATATTCCTGTTTCCTACGGCGTCATATTCCTGCAGCGTCAGATTCAATTGTTATTTGAGGTTGTGTCAGATTCTTGTTTCACTTCCGGCGTCACTTCTTGTTTCCTACGGCGTCAGAAATTCTTGTTTCTCCGGCGTCATATTCAATGTTTCCTACGGTGTCTGGTGTTGGTGTAGAGGAAGTTGGTGTCTGGTGTTGGTGTATGGTGTGTTCCTACAGCGTCAGTGTTGTCTGGTGTCATATTCTGTTTCCTAGGAAGTTGCGTCAGATCTGCTGTTGGTGTAGAGGAAGTTGGTGTCTGGTGTTGGTGTAGAGGAAGTTGGTGTCTGGTGTTGGTGTAGAGGAAGTTGGTGTCTGGTGTTGGTGTAGAGGAAGTTGGTGTCTGTGTTGGTGTAGAGGAAGTTGGTGTCTGGTGTTGGTGTAGAGGAAGTTGGTGTCTGGTGTTGGTGTAGAGGAAGTTGGTGTCTGGTGTTGGTGTTTAGGAAGTTGGTGTCTGGTGTTGGTGTAGAGGAAGTTGGTGTCTGGTGTTGGTGTAGAGGAAGTTGGTGTCTGGTGTTGGTGTAGAGGAAGTTGGTGTCTGGTGTTGGTGTAGAGGAAGTTGGTGTCTGGTGTTGGTGTAGAGGAAGTTGGTGTCTGGTGTTGGTGTAGAGGAAGTTGGTGTCTGGTGTTGGTGTATAGGAAGTTGGTGTCTGGTGTTGGTGTAGAGGAAGTTGGTGTCTGGTGTTGGTGTAGAGTTGGTGTCTGGTGTTGGTGTAGAGGAAGTTGGTGTCTGGTGTTGGTGTAGAGGAAGTTGGTGTCTGGTGTTGGTGTAGAGGAAGTTGGTGTCTGGTGTTGGTGTAAAGGAAGTTGGTGTCTGGTGTTGGTGTAGAGGAAGTTGGTGTCTGGTGTTGGTGTAGAGGAAGTTGGTGTCTGGTGTTGGTGTAGAGGAAGTTGGTGTCTGGTGTTGGTGTAGAGGAAGTTGGTGTCTGGTGTTGGTGTAGAGGAAGTTGGTGTCTGGTGTTGGTGTAGAGGAAGTTGGTGTCTGGTGTTGGTGTAGAGGAAGTTGGTGTCTGGTGTTGGTGTAGAGGAAGTTGGTGTCTGGTGTTGGTGTAGAGGAAGTTGGTGTCTGGTGTTGGTGTAGAGGAAGTTGGTGTCTGGTGTTGGTGTAGAGGAAGTTGGTGTTGGTGTTGGTGTAGAGGAAGTTGGTGTCTGGTGTTGGTGTAGAGGAAGTTGGTGTCTGGTGTTGGTGTAGAGGAAGTTGGTGTCTGGTGTTGGTGTAGAGGAAGTTGGTGTCTGGTGTTGGTGTAGAGGACGTTGGTGTCTGGTGTTGGTGTAGAGGAAGTTGGTGTCTGGTGTTGGTGTAAAGGAAGTTGGTGTCTGGTGTTGGTGTAGAGGAAGTTGGTGTCTGGTGTTGGTGTAGGTGTTGGTGTAGGGAAGTTGGTGTCTGGTGTTGGTGTAGAGGAAGTTGGTGTCTGGTGTTGGTGTAGAGGAAGTTGGTGTCTGGTGTTGGTGTAGAGGAAGTTGGTGTCTGCTGTTGGTGTAGAGGAAGTTGGTGTCTGGTGTTGGTGTAGAGGAAGTTGGTGTCTGGTGTTGGTGTAGAGGAAGTTGGTGTCTGGTGTTGGTGTAGAGGAAGTTGGTGTCTGGTGTTGGTGTAGAAGAAGTTGGTGTCTGGTGTTGGTGTAGAGGAAGTTGGTGTCTGGTGTTGGTGTAGAGGAAGTTGGTGTCTGGTGTTGGTGTAGAGGAAGTTGGTGTCTGGTGTTGGTGTAGAGGAAGTTGGTGTCTGGTGTATCGTGTAAAGGAAGTTGGTGTCTGGTGTTGGTGTAGAGGAAGTTGGTGTCTGGTGTTGGTGTAGAGGAAGTTGGTGTCTGGTGTTGGTGTAGAGGAAGTTGGTGTCTGGTGTTGGTGTAGAGGAAGTTGGTGTCTGGTGTTGGTGTAGAGGAAGTTGGTGTCTGGTGTTTGAAGGAAGTATCTTGTTGGTGTAGAGGAAGTTGGTGTCTGGTTTGTGTTCTGGTGTTGGTGTAGAGGAAGTTGGTGTCTGGTGTTGGTGTTGGTGTAGAGGAAGTTTGGTGTACGGTGTCTGGTGTTGGTGTAGAGGAAGTGTTGGTGTAGAGGAAGTTGGTGTCTGGTGTTGGTGTAGAGATTCTTGTTTCCGAAGGCGTCAGATTCTGGTGTTTCCGTGTAAGGAAGTCTGGTGTTGGTGTACGGCGTCAGAATTATGTGTCGTATATCTTCAGATTCTTGTATCTGCACGTCTTCATATGGTTTGTATTTATCTGTGATACCCTGTCATATTTTATATTGATATAAATTCTCTAATTTGATCCTTGGGTATGATAAATGGGTATAGATAAATAGGTAAATAAATAAATGATAACCTAAATGGGTATGTAGTATCATTTTCAAGACTTCGGTTTTTGACGGGTAAGGGGACAACCTATAACTTATATCACTCGATCGTGTCGGATCACTGCTGTCAACAGTGAGGTTGTGTTTTGAGCTTGACGGATATAAATAAGAACAAATACCTCAGGTATGATCTCCCTCACGGCCATACATTCGGGACGGCAGTTACTTCTTACCCCTTCCTGATTTACACGGACACTCCTTCAAAAGTACAAGGAGAATAAAGTGTTCCGGGAGAGTACGCATCTTCTGTTTCATCGTCAACACCCGCGATGTAATCTGAGGTATTCCAAGTAATTAATGTCACGTTCTCAAATGAGAACAATGTATACAACAATGGAACCAACAGGTAAACTGTCATATGACACAAAGAAATAAAATGTATGTCAGTGAGATATCTATGGCGACCATAAACATCCATAGTTGGTGTAAAGGAAGTTGGTGTCTGGTGTTGGTGTAGAGGAAGTTGGTGTCTGGTGTTGGTGTAGAGGAAGTTGGTGTCTGGTGTTGGTGTAGAGGAAGTTGGTGTCTGGTGTTGGTGTAGAGGAAGCTGTTGTCTAGTGTCTCGTGTAAAGGAAGTTGGTGTCTGGTGTTGGTGTAGAGGAAGTTGGTGTCTGGTGTTGGTGTAGAGGAAGTTGGTGTCTGGTGTTGGTGTAGAGGAAGTTGGTGTCTGGTGTTGGTGTAGAGGAAGTTGGTGTCTGCTGTTGGTGTAGAGGAAGTTGGTGTCTGCTGTTGGTGTAGAGGAAGTTGGTGTCTGGTGTTGGTGTAGAGGAAGTTGGTGTCTGCTGTTGGTGTAGAGGAAGTTGGTGTCTGCTGTTGGTGTAGAGGAAGTTGGTGTCTGCTGTTGGTGTAGAGGAAGTTGGTGTCTGGTGTTGGTGTAAAGGAAGTTGGTGTCTGGTGTTGGTGTAGAGGAAGTTGGTGTCTGGTGTTGGTGTAGAGGAAGTTGGTGTCTGGTGTTGGTGTAGAGGAAGTTGGTGTCTGGTGTTGGTGTAAAGGAAGTTGGTGTCTGCTGTTGGTGTAGAGGAAGTTGGTGTCTGGTGTTGGTGTAGAGGAAGCTGGTGTCTGGTGTTGGTGTAAAGGAAGTTGGTGTCTGGTGTTGGTGTAGAGGAAGTTGGTGTCTGCTGTTGGTGTAGAGGAAGTTGGTGTCTGCTGTTGGTGTAGAGGAAGTTGGTGTCTGGTGTTGGTGTATAGGAAGTTGGTGTCTGGTGTTGGTGTAGAGGAAGTTGGTGTCTGCTGTTGGTGTAGAGGAAGTTGGTGTCTGCTGTTGGTGTAGAGGAAGTTGGTGTCTGGTGTTGGTGTAAAGGAAGTTGGTGTCTGGTGTTGGTGTAGAGGAAGTTGGTGTCTGGTGTTGGTGTAGAGGAAGTTGGTGTCTGGTGTTGGTGTAGAGGAAGTTGGTGTCTGGTGTTGGTGTAGAGGAAGTTGGTGTCTGGTGTTGGTGTAGAGGAAGTTGGTGTCTGGTGTTGGTGTAGAGGAAGCTGGTGTCTGGTGTAGAGGAAGTTGGTGTCTGGTGTTGGTGTAGAGGAAGCTGGTGTCTGGTGTTGGTGTAGAGGAAGTTGGTGTCTGGTGTTGGTGTAGAGGAAGTTGGTGTCTGGTGTTGGTGTAGAGGAAGCTGGTGTCTGGTGTTGGTGTAGAGGAAGTTGGTGTCTGGTGTTGGTGTAGAATGAGCAGGTTTCATGTATAAAGGAAGCTGGTGTCTTCATAAGAAAAATAATATTTTTCTCTCTTCGTTGTCTCCCTTGACACAGACTCGTATGTGGCATGATGATAGTGTTAAAGTTGTTCGCCTGTTCCGGTATAATGTGGCAGGATATGGCGCCTGCTGGAGACCTTCAGTAGCACTAAAACAACGAGGCTAATAGGAACACCGGGAGGTCGTCGTTTAATGAGACTAGCTGTTGGTTATATAAACCAAACTTTGTCATTCTTTTTTGACGTCATGTACATTTGTTGTTTAGGATACAGGTACAAATATGAAGGTTGTGGGCGATAAATCCTTGTTATACCTGTTATTTTCACTGCCTCGTCGAATAATTTCATCTCGAACGAGTTAGAGTTAATAATTTGTGTAAATATGAAAATACAAACTTCATATTTTTATAGTCAAATCAGCATCATAGTTTAGTTTTTTTTAGTTAATGCTTTTTCTTACGTTTTCATTGCTTAAATACTTAAACACCTTTATGTAGATCTTGCAGTTCTCTACTTATATTTCCAGATATTAAACCTGCTAGTTTGTAGAAAGAAGGAGATTTTAGACCCAAGACTTGGTCAGATCTTTCCTAATGGATGGGCGCAGGAAGGGACAACATGCAGTTATGTTTGTGACAGGAATTTCAACGAAATGGAGATATGAAAGTCACCTTTAGTTTAATATGACCTTTGATTTTTACAATTACCTTTGGTAATAAGAATATGCAAACGAAAATCAAACAATATTTGTTTATTTACAGATAATTTGACTGATGACCTGTTATGACCTTTACATTGCCCTTTGATCTGATTTACACGGATAAGATGCGCAAGTGAAAAGTGTTCCTTATCGATAGAAAAATGGCCGACGAGCGGCCATCTTGAATCTGAATATTTAGATTTCGTTATCACTATTTTTAAGAAGCCTGAATAGATAAACTCGGAATGTCTGTTTTACCGTTGTATTAGTACTTTGATGTGCATCTCGTATTCTAGGACTAATTGGAACCAAATACAACCGACAGACAACCATCTCAGTGAAAGGTTGTTATCACTTTTTCTTAAAAAGTTCGGTATGAATACCTCAAACCTTAGATGTAGACTTTTATTTTGACTGTACAAATTTTCCGCTGTTATTTATTGGAAAGTTTCTTCATTTTTTATTATTCAAACTTAGCTGTAGAGGATTTAAGAACATCATCAAACCATCTCTGTATATAGTGACCATTCAGTCTATTTTCCACCAATCTCTTTAACTTCATCTTTGGAAAAGGAACACGTAGATTGATAGTACCAGACATAATTCAGGTCACTTTGGAACATAATATCTTTAACATATTAAAGGCTTTTAAATGACAGTTAACTTTTATTGTAATGATGCTTACAATCATTTTCAGCCTTCATATGCAGGTTATCTGTGGTACATAGCTTTGCGAGTTCAGCTTTTGGAACATGCCTATTGTTATAGCTGTTTTGCTTGTCGAGTTAGCGCCCTTTGAACGGCATGGATCAATCTGAGGTGCATCTCCCGGAAAGAGCTGGTGACTACATCACCGAACATCATGCAGGAAGTCAGTCACCTGCTACCAGGCTAATGTGAGAATCGGTTATTTAAATGATACAGCCACGACAGGTCAGATCTGTCTTTATTTTTTTTAGGTTCAATGTTTCTTTATTCACTCAGACACATGTATGTGTAACAAGAGGTTATTACAATTCAATTTTACAAATTTAAGGAGCGATGATAGACATGATATATTATATACAGTTCATTGGGTTAATGGACAATATTTCCAAATCGGTACAAAAAACTATTACAATCAATGCTAGCTAATATACCAAGTATGCTTAATATTACTTAATTTTTACAGAACGAAATCATAGCAGGTTTGGTAATTTTCGTACAACTAGGCTTACATTAATTAACAACTTTTTGTTAAATATTGTAAACATTCCATTCATTTTATAATAGTTTGGATTCGTATAGAAGTAGGACGGGATGAATTTACGTCTTATCTGTAGTACGTTATCATTATTACAAATAAACAGAAAATGGAATTCATCACCTATACCAGTGTCACATAATGGACAAATTCTGTTCTCTCGCTGGACTCCTGTCCATCTTCCTGTTTCAACAGGAAGTTTCATATTGGAAGTTCTGAATTTACATATTACTTTCCACTCTTTCTCATTTAGACGTTTTAAATAATCTTCAATTCCGAAAGGATTTTTAAATATACTGTATGTTTGTCCTCGTGTTGAAGTTTCCAACAGCTGAAACCAATTTTGAATAAACTGATCGTGTAATGTTTGTTAAACTTTATTCTGTAAATAGTTAACATTGGGTATGCATGATTTCTGATGTACCCAGACAAAACTAAGTCCGACACTGTCTAAAATACCTTTCACATATATGTGGTATCAGATCGGCCACACACGAGTCTGCCTTGGTCTCTGACTAAGCTTTCGCGGCCTCTATCGATGTCCAGGGCATAGTAGTTTTCTCTTTCTACCATATGATTACTTAACCTGTCAATAACATAATATAGAAGAGTAAAAGCAAATTAGAGAGAATAAGTGAAAACTCAGGATAAACAATTTATCTAACTTATAAATATAATCAATCCAATCGCTTTGATTTTTGTTATGAAAATATTTTTTTTCACGTTTAACCTTGTTTTTGTAAAACTTTATAGTGCCGTTGAGGTGAGAAAAATGTATTCTTTGTAATACTTTTTAGGTGTAAATCATATTTATTGAAGAGCTGGTAGTACATAGATTGCAAACAGCTGTTTGTAACGTTTAAGTATCCTTTTTATAGTGCAATCACACTGAAATGATATAAAATTTTGGAACGGTAGTTTCATTAGTATAGGCCATGTACATATGTGATTTTGTGCTGAATAAGTTTTGGGTGGTTGTCCGTCTACATAGCGTTATCTGGTCCATTTGGATGTCAATGGATTAACAAACGTATCAGCAGAGATATTAGTCGCGTATGGTATATCATAGGCTCTTCATATCAGATAATAGTGACATTTATCGCCAATCTTGATTTCTAGGCTGTGACGTCATTTACAAAAAATCAGAGGCCAATATTTAGAATTTAGTCACTGTTAGCACTGAAGGTTTTTTCTCCTCTCTCTGAAACGTCGTACAGTCATAAACTACATGTATTTAATCTCACCTGGTCAGCTGATGATATCGTACATGTATCCGTTATGAAACATTTTCATTATCACTGTTTCTTTAAAAGCTCTGATTTGGCTTTCTTCGAATTCCAATCTGATAAAGATGTTCACTCCATCCTTTGTCATGCCTGAAAAATTTAGTGACCGACAGAGAAGAAATAGCCGATAGGTACACATTTTGGATTTTTTGGCAACTAAAAATTGCTCTCGCCCTTTTGTCAGACAGCGCCGCCTTTGATTCATTTACCTATCTTTTGTATGAAGGCTTTCTTTAGTCGCTCTTTGTCGGACAGCGCTGCTTTTGATGCATTTACCTATCTTTTGTATGAAGGCTTTCTTTGGTCACTCTTTGTCGGACAGCGCTGTCTTTGATGCATTTACCTATCTTTTGTATGAAGGCTTCCTTTGGTCGCCCGTTGTCGGACAGCACAGCCTTTGGTGCATTTACCTATCTTTTGTATGAAGGCTTTCTTTGGTCGCTCTTTGTCGGACAGCGCTGCCTTTGATGCATTTATCTATCTTTTGTATGATGGCTTTCTTTGGTCGCTCTTTGTCGGACAGCGCTGTCTTTGATGCATTTACCTATCTTTTGTATGAAGGCTTTCTTTGGTCGCTCTTTGTCGGACAGCGCTGCCTTTGATGCATTTATCTATTTTTAGTATGAAGGCTTTCTTTGGTCGCTCTTTGTCGGAAAGCGCTTCCTTTGATTCATTTATCTATCTTTTGTATGATGGCTTTCTTTGGTCGCTCTTTGTCGGACAGCGCTGCCTTTGATGCATTTACCTATCTTTTGTATGAAGGCTTTCTTTGGTCGCTCTTTGTCGGACAGCGCTGCCTTTGATGCATTTACCTATCTTTTGCATGAAGGCTTTCTTTGGTCGCTCTTTGTCAGACAGCGCTGCCTTTGAGGCATTTACCTATCTTTTGTATGAAGGCTTTCTTTGGTCGCTCTTTGTCGGACAGCGCTGCCTTTGATTCATTTATCTATCTTTTGTATGAAGGCTTCCTTTGGTCGCTCGTTGTCGGACAGCGCTGTCTTTGATGCATTTACCTATCTTTTGTATGAAGGCTTTCTTTTGGTCGCTCTTTGTCGGACAGCGCTGCCTTTGATGCATTTACCTATCTTTTGTATGAAAGCTTCCTTTGGTCTCTCTTTGTCGGACAGCGCTGTCTTTGAGGCATTTACCTATCTTTTGTATGAAGGCTTTATTTTGGTCGCTCTTTGTCGGACAGCGCTGCCTTTGATGCATTTACCTATCTTTTGTATGAAGGCTTCCTTTGGTCTCTCTTTGTCGGACAGCGCTGCCTTTGATGCATTTGCCTATCTTTTGTATGAAGGCTTTCTTTTGGTCGCTCTTTGTCGGACAGCGCTGCCTTTGATTCATTTATCTATCTTTTGTATGATGGCTTTCTTTGGTCGCTCTTTGTCGGACAGCGCTGCCTTTGATGCATTTACCTATCTTTTGTATGGAGGCTTTCTTTGGTCGCTCTTTGTCGGACAGCGCTGCCTTTGAGGCATTTACCTATCTTTTGTATGAAGGCTTTCTTTGGTCTCTCTTTGTCGGACAGCGCTGTCTTTGATGCATTTACCTATCTTTTGTATGAAGGCTTTCTTTTGGTCGCTCTTTGTCGGACAGCGCTGCCTTTGATGCATTTACCTATCTTTTGTATGAAAGCTTCCTTTGGTCTCTCTTTGTCGGACAGCGCTGTCTTTGAGGCATTTACCTATCTTTTGTATGAAGGCTTTCTTTTGGTCGCTCTTTGTCGGACAGCGCTGCCTTTGAGGCATTTACCTATCTTTTGTATGAAGGCTTTCTTTGGTCGCTCGTTGTCGGACAGCGCTGTCTTTGATGCATTTACCTATCTTTTGTATGAAGGCTTTCTTTTGGTCGCTCTTTGTCGGACAGCGCTGCCTTTGATGCATTTACCTATCTTTTGTATGAAAGCTTCCTTTGGTCTCTCTTTGTCGGACAGCGCTGTCTTTGAGGCATTTACCTATCTTTTGTATGAAGGCTTTCTTTTGGTCGCTCTTTGTCGGACAGCGCTGCCTTTGATGCATTTACCTATCTTTTGTATGAAAGCTTCCTTTGGTCTCTCTTTGTCGGACAGCGCTGTCTTTGAGGCATTTACCTATCTTTTGTATGAAGGCTTTCTTTTGGTCGCTCTTTGTCGGACAGCGCTGCCTTTGATGCATTTACCTATCTTTTGTATGAAGGCTTCCTTTGGTCTCTCTTTGTCGGACAGCGCTGCCTTTGATGCATTTACCTATCTTTTGTATGAAGGCTTTCTTTTGGTCGCTCTTTGTCGGACAGCGCTGCCTTTGATTCATTTATCTATCTTTTGTATGATGGCTTTCTTTGGTCGCTCTTTGTCGGACAGCGCTGCCTTTGATGCATTTACCTATCTTTTGTATGGAGGCTTTCTTTGGTCGCTCTTTGTCGGACAGCGCTGCCTTTGAGGCATTTACCTATCTTTTGTATGAAGGCTTTCTTTGGTCGCTCGTTGTCGGACAGCACAGCCTTTGATGCATTTACCTATCTTTTGTATGGAGGCTTCCTTTGGTCACTCTTTGTCAGTCAGCGCTGCCTTTGATGCATTTATCTATCTTTTGTATGATGGCTTTCTTCGGTCGCTTTTTGTCAGACAGCGCTGTCTTTGATGCATTTACCTATCTTTTGTATGAAGGCTTCCTTTTGTCACTCTTTGTCAGCAGCGCTGCCTTTGATGCATTTACCTATCTTTTGTATGATGGCTTTCTTCGGTCGCTCTTTGTCGGACAGCGCTGCCTTTGATTCATTTATCTATCTTTTGTATGATGGCTTTCTTTGGTCGCTCTTTGTCGGACAGCGCTGCCTTTGATGCATTTACCTATCTTTTGTATGGAGGCTTTCTTTGGTCGCTCTTTGTCGGACAGCGCTGCCTTTGAGGCATTTACCTATCTTTTGTATGAAGGCTTTCTTTGGTCGCTCGTTGTCGGACAGCACAGCCTTTGATGCATTTACCTATCTTTTGTATGAAGGCTTTCTTTGGTCGCTCTTTGTCGGACAGCGCTGCCTTTGATGCATTTATCTATCTTTTGTATGATGGCTTTCTTTGGTCGCTCTTTGTCGGACAGCGCTGTCTTTGATGCATTTACCTATCTTTTGTATGAAAGCTTCCTTTGGTCTCTCTTTGTCGGACAGCGCTGTCTTTGAGGCATTTACCTATCTTTTGTATGAAGGCTTTCTTTTGGTCGCTCTTTGTCGGACAGCGCTGCCTTTGAGGCATTTACCTATCTTTTGTATGAAGGCTTTCTTTGGTCGCTCTTTGTCGGACAGCGCTGTCTTTGATGCATTTACCTATCTTTTGTATGAAGGCTTTCTTTTGGTCGCTCTTTGTCGGACAGCGCTGCCTTTGATGCATTTACCTATCTTTTGTATGAAAGCTTCCTTTGGTCTCTCTTTGTCGGACAGCGCTGTCTTTGAGGCATTTACCTATCTTTTGTATGAAGGCTTTATTTTGGTCGCTCTTTGTCGGACAGCGCTGCCTTTGATGCATTTACCTATCTTTTGTATGAAGGCTTCCTTTGGTCTCTCTTTGTCGGACAGCGCTGCCTTTGATGCATTTGCCTATCTTTTGTATGAAGGCTTTCTTTTGGTCGCTCTTTGTCGGACAGCGCTGCCTTTGATTCATTTATCTATCTTTTGTATGATGGCTTTCTTTGGTCGCTCTTTGTCGGACAGCGCTGCCTTTGATGCATTTACCTATCTTTTGTATGGAGGCTTTCTTTGGTCGCTCTTTGTCGGACAGCGCTGCCTTTGAGGCATTTACCTATCTTTTGTATGAAGGCTTTCTTTGGTCTCTCTTTGTCGGACAGCGCTGTCTTTGATGCATTTACCTATCTTTTGTATGAAGGCTTTCTTTTGGTCGCTCTTTGTCGGACAGCGCTGCCTTTGATGCATTTACCTATCTTTTGTATGAAAGCTTCCTTTGGTCTCTCTTTGTCGGACAGCGCTGTCTTTGAGGCATTTACCTATCTTTTGTATGAAGGCTTTCTTTTGGTCGCTCTTTGTCGGACAGCGCTGCCTTTGAGGCATTTACCTATCTTTTGTATGAAGGCTTTCTTTGGTCGCTCTTTGTCGGACAGCGCTGTCTTTGATGCATTTACCTATCTTTTGTATGAAGGCTTTCTTTTGGTCGCTCTTTGTCGGACAGCGCTGCCTTTGATGCATTTACCTATCTTTTGTATGAAAGCTTCCTTTGGTCTCTCTTTGTCGGACAGCGCTGTCTTTGAGGCATTTACCTATCTTTTGTATGAAGGCTTTCTTTTGGTCGCTCTTTGTCGGACAGCGCTGCCTTTGATGCATTTACCTATCTTTTGTATGAAAGCTTCCTTTGGTCTCTCTTTGTCGGACAGCGCTGTCTTTGAGGCATTTACCTATCTTTTGTATGAAGGCTTTCTTTTGGTCGCTCTTTGTCGGACAGCGCTGCCTTTGATGCATTTACCTATCTTTTGTATGAAGGCTTCCTTTGGTCTCTCTTTGTCGGACAGCGCTGCCTTTGATGCATTTACCTATCTTTTGTATGAAGGCTTTCTTTTGGTCGCTCTTTGTCGGACAGCGCTGCCTTTGATTCATTTATCTATCTTTTGTATGATGGCTTTCTTTGGTCGCTCTTTGTCGGACAGCGCTGCCTTTGATGCATTTACCTATCTTTTGTATGGAGGCTTTCTTTGGTCGCTCTTTGTCGGACAGCGCTGCCTTTGAGGCATTTACCTATCTTTTGTATGAAGGCTTTCTTTGGTCGCTCGTTGTCGGACAGCACAGCCTTTGATGCATTTACCTATCTTTTGTATGGAGGCTTCCTTTGGTCACTCTTTGTCAGTCAGCGCTGCCTTTGATGCATTTATCTATCTTTTGTATGATGGCTTTCTTCGGTCGCTTTTTGTCAGACAGCGCTGTCTTTGATGCATTTACCTATCTTTTGTATGAAGGCTTCCTTTTGTCACTCTTTGTCAGCAGCGCTGCCTTTGATGCATTTACCTATCTTTTGTATGATGGCTTTCTTCGGTCGCTCTTTGTCGGACAGCGCTGCCTTTGATTCATTTATCTATCTTTTGTATGATGGCTTTCTTTGGTCGCTCTTTGTCGGACAGCGCTGCCTTTGATGCATTTACCTATCTTTTGTATGGAGGCTTTCTTTGGTCGCTCTTTGTCGGACAGCGCTGCCTTTGAGGCATTTACCTATCTTTTGTATGAAGGCTTTCTTTGGTCGCTCGTTGTCGGACAGCACAGCCTTTGATGCATTTACCTATCTTTTGTATGAAGGCTTTCTTTGGTCGCTCTTTGTCGGACAGCGCTGCCTTTGATGCATTTATCTATCTTTTGTATGATGGCTTTCTTTGGTCGCTCTTTGTCGGACAGCGCTGTCTTTGATGCATTTACCTATCTTTTGTATGGAGGCTTTCTTTGGTCACTCTTTGTCAGCAGCGCTTCCTTTGATGCATTTACTTATCTTTTGTATGAATGCTGTCTTTTGTCGCTCTTTGTCGGACAGCGCTGTCTTTGATGCATTTACCTATCTTTTGTATGGAGGCTTCCTTTAGTCACTCTTTGTCAGTCAGCGCTGCCTTTGATGCATTTATCTATCTTTTGTATGATGGCTTTCTTCGGTCGCTTTTTGTCAGACAGCGCTGTCTTTGATGCATTTACCTATCTTTTGTATGAAGGCTTCCTTTTGTCACTCTTTGTCAGCAGCGCTGCCTTTGATGCATTTACTTATCTTTTGTATGAAGGCTTCCTTTGGTCTCTCGCAGAGAATGTTATGTGCTATATCTATATAACTTTATGTGAATGGTTTTTTTTTTAAGTTGATTTGAGAAATAATGACTCCCTAACATGACAGTGTTGATTTAGAATTTGCTATTTCTTGGAACATGTAATTTTATAGACATATGTGTTTTTTCATGTTGTATTAAGAATATTGAGAAATCTAGATTTTTTTTGTGAGAAAAAAACTTTAGTACAGACAATGTTCCTTAATTATTTAACATAATTGTACTTTATATTTTATTTATTTCAATCAAATATATCTACAACGCATACACGGTAAGTATTTTCCATTGTGTTGTATGTACATAAACATTTTTGTTTGGCGTTTCCCTCGCTTATGTGACAATATATGTAAGTCCCTATGAAAGTCTCTTAAGGTATAGTTCGTTACCGGATGATGTATATACAATTGTAGAAGCTGACATTACGGGTCGCCTAACTAGCTTCTGTTGCTGGGAATATCGCTTTAATCGAGCGGTAAAGTGTCCAGCTAGGGACCGAAGTTCGCCAGAATGTTTTTTTTCATTATTCTATTACATACTTGGTACCGTTGACCACTCCAAGGGTAGACGCTATACGAGACTGGAATGTTTCATTGGAGATTTCGAACCATTTGAGAGTGTTGGTCGCCTTATTAGCTTCGGTTAGTGGGAATTTCCTGTATCCTAGTGACAGAGAGTCCTGTTAGAGACCGGAGGGTCACTAGCTCGAACTCTGTCGGGAATATGTTTTTAATTACTACGTCCTATTGCAAAATAGATTAAACACGAAAACGTATTCTATAATATAAGTAATTGATTTGTTGGTGTGATAATGAAATGTTGAAGGTGCTTATCTTTTTTATTTTTATTTTAATTTTATATTTTAATCTCTTTTGATCAAAATGTGCAATTTAGTTAATGTACTTGTTTGATCAAATTATTTTGTTTTCAATTCAGACCGGAGTTTGAATTCAGTCCTTGTATTTCTGTTTACTGACAAATCTTTATATCTATTGGTCATACAGTATTGAATATTTTAACTCCAATGCACCGTTTTCTTCTGGTCAAACCATAACTAGAAAAAAATTGTGCAAAAAGATAAATAAAAATATCGGTGATCTCGAAGTTGAATATCGGCCTTGACGGAAAAAAAATCACATTTGAAAAGTTCTAATGCACCGCTTTTCCCGAAGTTCCAAAGCTTCCACTCTAGACGAAACGTTACGTCATTGACTGTTATCTCGTCTCCTGTTAGATAGTTATCTTAAAAGATAAAGTCTCTTTATGGCTTCAACGTATTTAAATAACTTAAGAATGAAATATATATAAAAAAATTATTGGTGAATTCCTTCGATATATAAACTATTACAATTGCTTAGTGTCGATGATTATAAACGATCTTGTAAACTAGCTAGATATAAATTTGAGCCCAATAAAGTACGACCATGTTTGATATAATAATTATCATAGCTCATACGTATATTAACTAGTCAGTGTGAAAATTAAAGATTATGACGAATATATATTGTAATCATTTCTTGTTACGTTAATAACACCGTATTTGTTGTCGATGTATACATTTGTTGACTATGATGATATATGCACTACCATTCGTGAATACATATGATGTAATATCATTTGTAAAATTGTAGCGACGATCCTTTTTGTACATGCGGTTATATTGAAGACAACTTTCATTATTTATTTGCTTGTGAAAAATACACAAACATAAGAGAACAATACATTTGGGCACTCAATTATGATTTAAATACTGAATGTCTACTCTGGGGAAATCCCGATTTAACTATACAGCAAAACGAGGAAATCGTATCAGCTGTTCAAGAATATATAATGAAAAGTGAACGATTTGCATGATCATATCCATTTCCATTTGTAAAAATAACTTGACTGTGCTTACTCTAACAACAATCTCGTTCTCAATCACTTGGTCACGATGTACTTTCATTGCAAATCTTGTACCTCTTACCAATGTAATCATAAATTACTTACCCATACTCGCTCTAAACAGCGTAGAAATACTATATTTGTCTTTAGTTGAATGTAGATATCCATTCACGCATTATTTACCAACGTAACATATACGTACTTTAACGGTATTCGCAAAGTACTTACATGTATCAGTAATATGAAATTTAGTCCCTAGTTAATATAATATACTTGCCCTTAGTATGGACATATTATATACTTATAATGATTTACCTTCACTACAAATACTGTACCTATTATTTTTTATGATTGCTATGTCGCCATATTGTACCATATTTACATTCTTACAAATGGCAAATATTACTATAACCAATGTATGCGTCAACTAGGCTTTAAATTATGATATATGTGCATGGCATAATGTATTTACATCTTTTGTGAAAATTGTGGGCCTGCAACACCTTGCTGGTAGGGCTATCCCCAACCCCTGTGTGTTGTGAGCCTACAAACTTATCATTATATTGCATAATGATGTTGTATAGTGTACTACACTTATATTCTTACAAATTGCAAATATGACTATACCCAATGCATGCATCAATTGGGCTTTAAAATGATGATATATGTGCATGGCATAATGTATTTATATTTTGTGTGAAAAAATTGAGAGCCTGCAACACCTTGCTGGTAGGGGTATCCCCAACCCCTGTGTGCTGTGGGCCTACAAAATTATCATTACAGTGCATATCTTGCACAATATTTTACTCCATGTGCATGTACAACTATCTTATTATGTACCTATATACTTTATTATTGTACTTACTATGTATCTATGCTTAATTATACCAAATGTTATGTTATATGTTATAATATTCTATACTCTCTGCACTCTTCAGTTCAGAGGTAATATAGGGAATTAAAAACAACTCATATCTAATTTGCACGCGACTACATTTCAAACACATGATCAGTACTCGGATTGTAATTTTATAGCTGCCACCAGCATTCCTTTTTAGTTGGACCACTCTGTCGATATGTGAATGGTATAACATTTTAGGAGATGGTTTTACATAAGCTTTAAGCTTGTTACCAAATCCTCTTAGTTAAGATTTGAATTATATGTATATCTAAATGTTAAACATTGAATAAAATATTGTTTAAACTAAAATTGTATGTCTTCAAGTTGACGATGATGAAATAAACACGACCGTTGAATGTATGTTATGTTATATGCATTTGTTAAAATCTTATGCATCAAATCAGCTGTGAAATCTCACGGAATCAAATTGAAGTAATTGATTGAATTCTAATTAAACTTTTCTCATCAATATCTTTCTAGTCACTATGAGCCGCGGCTCACTTTACCGTGGGCTTCACTTTATCATACTACACCGGAATGGAAAAAGAAGACTTGATTAAACAAATACAACAAAATGCTCGGTTTTGTTCCGCAGCGTAACGCATTTCTTTGCATGTACTATCTACCTCGCCGAAAAAAAAAATGAATTTACGATTTATAGCTTCAAAATGCAATATCGGCACGATGAAAGGGCGGCTACCTGAACGGAAGTTTTACCTGGCTGTTCTGTTTAGTTGACCCACCCCAAAAACTTTGCCGGTGGTGTTCAAAATGTCATTGTTTATTTGTAATTCGCTTGATAATTCATGTTAATTTACCTAGTACAATTAAAATTCAGAATTTAACTATACGAAAGATTGTAAATAAACCAACGGCACTCTAACCTTAGTTGATAGAAAGTACTAAATTCAAGATCACCGTTCCGGAGTTTAGATCTGGTATCTGTGATCGGTGTCACTCGAGTGATTGTAACGAACCGGTCACAGGTGACAGTAAAAACTTTTGCATTAGTTCGGAAGTATTACCGACAACAATTTTCTCAATCTGAACACCTGTAGATGGTGCACATGGATTTAATATTCGATGGATAATGTGCTGTTAATTCGGTAAGTTGTACATGCAGGTGGAAGTCTCCAGGTTTGTATGTGTACCTGGGGACGGGTGGGAAATGTAGTAAGTAGGCCAAATTTTCGTCAATGAAATACGACATTGGGATGTTTTGTAAAATACACAAACAGGCAAAACTTAAATTACCAGTCTGGGTCGCATTGAACATGGGAATCGCAAGGGGACTTGTTGCACAAGTTTTACAAAATTATACATGCATGATGGAATTTTGAAATATTTCTAAGGAGATACTCATACCTATGGGATTATTGTAGTATAGTCAGTTTCAGAAAACTATACCCTCTCTGTGCTATGTTACAAATGGTATATTGGATTATATTGATAAAACAGGTTTATGGTCCCTTGAAAATGTGTTTATTATTTTCAACAGTAATCTCATTATGTGTATAATACATCTGTTATATATGTGTATACATATATTCAGTGTCAGTACTCAAATGCAATGCTTTTTAGAAAAAAAAATGTTTTTAATTAAATCTTTAAGGAGGACAATCAACATAACAGAACATAAAAAGTTTTCTTCTTTTAAACAGTCAGCTAAAAATATTTTTGGGGTATTTTTCCTGTGTTAATAGAGTATATTCTGCCAAATATTACAATATCAGAGTCCAAACAGTCCTTAATGATACCTATGTGTGTCTGTATTTGTGAAATGCTTTATACATTGAAACAGGGAATATAATTACACTTATTCCATGATTACAATGTAGGTGAAGTAGTTAAAGGTAGAGATTCATATATATCAATTTGGATATTACCTTCCTAAACAAAATTTCTCTCCTTTTTTTAATTACCTTTTTTAATTATGATAAATGTTTTTTTTTCATATATTTTAAAAGATATTATTATCAAGAATTAATCATGAAGAATATGTATATGTGTATGCCTGTAGCATTAAATTTGATCACATGATTTCGTTTTGCATATTTTTCTCTAGGTACTTTATAAACATTTTAGACCCAGAAAAGTAGAAAACAAAATTATTTTTAATGATATTTTTTTTATAAGTGAAAGTTATATACATATGTCCTGAAATGATCCAGTTAGATACTGTTATCTATTAACTTGTAGTCTGTAATGATAACTGAAAATAATTCCAGAAAGTATTTTCGAAATATGTGTATACATACTCAGTCTCTCATATCATACAACTTCACTGTCCAGAATGCTTACAGAAAGTTGCTGGTTATTTTCCATTTGATAAAAACTATAAAACCAAACTTAAATTTTGATCATATGAAAATATCAATGCTCATATAATAGAGTTTTGTGAAGTCAGCACATTTGAGCTAACGATCTATTATAAGTAATATTATTTCAGTGGACTAAAGTTGTAAGACATTGTTCAGTACATGTATATACACTAAAGCCTGGACATTCCAAAGTAATTACCACTGATAATTATCGTGTGTAGAGGTTGTCGCCTCCAGTCATCTAACAATAATGCGAGCCTGACTGTGTGTCCCCGGTAAATTTAAAGCCAATGTGATCTCTGTCAGACAATGACTTGGAATTCCATTGATCAGCACAAGAGGACCTCACTCAAGTGTTGAAAAAAATTTGTTATGGTAGGAGTGACTTAGGGATGTAACACTAGCCCTCGGGGTTGTTTAGTCTTTATATATAAGTGTTTATATTTACAACTGCTAAAACTAGAAATGAGATGGATATACATCTTATATTTAAAAGAATTCTGATTAGAAACAAAGTTACTTATACAGTAGCTTTATTCGTTAGTGCTGTAAACAGCTCAGTGGCAGGAGGAATGGAATACACACACCAATCATAAATTGCACTCCGTTAAACCTGTTATCGGTGAATGGTCTCCATGCTATAGAGACAACCACCGAGACAAAGTTGTCCTTGCCCGTCTTTGGATGGGTCATACATACCTTACACATTCATATATGTTGAAAGGCGAAGGTAATCCTCGGTGCATAGGATGTGATGAGCCATTCACCATTAAACATTTTTTATTGGACTGCAGTGACCTTCTGTCTACTCGAGAATGTTTTTTTTAATAACATGTTACATATCTCAAAACCCTTTTTGAAACTGTTGAGATTTGTAAAATTCTATGTTACCTGAAAGATGTTGGTCTATAAAATAGACTATAACGTACCATTTTAATCTTTTGTGTTAACATACCAATTTAAGATTTTTAACATTTGTCTTTTACCTTTTGGTTTGTTTAATGTTATTTCCTTTTGGATCGCTGTGTGTTTTTACTGGTTGATGACCCTAACTACATTCTATTTGCTGATGGGCCGTTAAGAATGTAATAATAATGATAATAACTGTTAGTGTTGTCAAAAAGCATGTGATAAGGAAACAGATTTAAAAAAAAATCTTTCAGAAGAATATTAATTTCTTCATTAATTTTTCCACACCAATAATGATATTTTCTCCCAGCAATTTCATTTCACAAGATAGTATATATGTAGACTCGGCAAGCATGTCTCCTCATTGCTTATATCAGAAGATAAAGTACTGGTAAAAAAATTAAAGGTTCCATTTATAAAACTCTGACCCTGAAAAAAAACCCAAGATTTACTTATAAACTGGAGCATCAAATGTCAGTGTGAAGGTGACTTTGGACAAGGTCACAGAATTCATTTATTTCTTTGTTCACCTCTCCCATGACCTGTATCAGTATAGAGCTTCAGTAAAAAATACAGGTGTGTGGTAACCATGGTAGAACTTTGATGTGTCATCATTATGTAAATTTCACTATTGAAGTTCAGTTTTTAAATAAGTTCACAATAAATTTGAAGTTTCTTGATCAACATAGTTTCAAAATTAATGTTATGGCTGTTCATATATATCATAATACATATCACATATTCGCTCAGTGGCTTCAGTGCACAATGTACCAAGATTTATATAAAACATTTTTGGTATTTGAATCACCATCTTTAATACCACTTGCAAGTTAAGATGGATTTTTGTCCCTTATAAAGGGCCTATGGCATCCATCATCTGAAAGGATTATTGAGGCACCTAAATTTACAATACCGATTGTGAGTTTGTAACTTTGTATCAGTTTTTTTAGTCCTTATATATCAGGGCTCTCGATCTGCCAGATTTGGGGCCGATATTTGGCCCCATTCCCAATGCAAAAAAGTATATTTTTTTTCCCAATTTAGACCCCAAGTTTTCCCAATTCTAAGAAAAACGCCACTATTTTTCCCAATTCTAAGGGCCCCGGGCCCCAGTCCCAAAATGGGGTGTGAGAGTCCTGTATATCAATGAGTCCTTGTCTGGTAACGGGCACACTCCTGTCTGTAACTGTGCTGTATAATTTAATCCGCTGGCATTGTTTATATGTTTCTTAAACTTCAATAAAGTTGCATTGTAGTTTAGTGGGGAAAACTGAAATGCCATGTTTGTGTATAGGCTGTTTGTACTATATTTTAAGAATATTGTTTGTTAAATATATATTGTTTTGGTGTAGTATAATGTTGGATCCAGGTACAGATACTGAATTTGAATATACATTCAACATTTTCAAATATTTCTTTATTAACCATGTATTTACCTGTCACACAGGTACAATGATGTGTGATCATACATTTACATACATGATAACATATCAATCTACAAATTGTGACTCAACTGCAGAGATGGGCTTAATGAAAGAACATTTGTTTATTAAATATTCAACAGCAATGAATATGAGTGGGCTTATTACCAGACACGGACTTGTTAGCAGTTAAATGGAAAAGACCAAGATCTCATGAAATGTTTTAAATTTAATATTGTTTCGTTTTATATTCTTGTTATATAATAAGGTGTTGAGCTAAGAAAATGAGCCCTGACGTAAATCTGGTGGTTCACGATTCTTGAGAAATTTACTTGATGTTTATCATCTAATAAAATGTCTGAAAAAGACGTTTGCGAAAAAATAAAATGCTGATCTGGATTAATTCACAAAAGCACAGTTTCACAAATAATACCAATGTAATTTGTGAGATGTATTATTTGTAACAGTTTCTCAATTAGGCAATCATCTGTAAGTTAATATATGGGCATTCTATACATGAACTGGTGCACATGCTATATATATGTGTGTACAGCTAAGCAATGTTTATGCAAGACAAGGCCGATTATTATCAATTGAGGAGAAAATTTGTTTGGTTAAAGTTGAGCCATGTGGTGTCTGTAGAAGATGATACATAAAGATGTGGAAGAATTGTGATCCTTGGTGGGCCAGTGGCAGGCACTTGTAACTGAAACACATATAGGGGTGCCTGTACCATATTTATAGTGCATGTCCACATACAGAAAAATATGTAATTATGTCTCAATCTGTTGTCTAGTTTGGAAAATGTTGTTTTTCTTAAACAGGTAAGTCTTTTCTCTTTTTTTAAAACATGATGTTTCTGTCCTTTCATTTAGATATGTATGATATTGTGTTAGAAATGTATTGTGACGTACAGTCATCCAACGTTAACTAGTTTTTTCTGAAAGCAGCCTAACTATGTAACTAAATTTGACATAAGTGAATAAATAAGATTCGGATTGACCAATAGACTTTATTGGTTGAAGGGATGTCAAACCAGTTAAATGACCAGTTACTTGGAAAATCTTCAGACAGAAAACCCAACTTGTCAGTGGACATCTGTAAGAAAAACATGGTGTCTCTGGAAGCAAAATACACCTGCCCAAAATTGTTTGTGGACACGGTCTTCTGTTTTTTGGATCTGTTTGTCTGTTGATTTCCTCATAGCAGCTATGATGGCTGCCCTGCTGAGCAACATTCACGAGGCTTTCTAAGGCAGTCAGTGTTGTGTCTAGTCCAATGACATGATCTGGTCAGTACTAGTGACTTGTGATCTCAGCTTCCTGAGAACCAAAACATATACCCCCATACATAGTTCAACATAGGAGGTTTGAAAGTTTAACTCTTTACGAACTGATGAGCTATCGAAGTGACCTGCTATGTCACAAATTGTATTCTTTATTAATTTATCACCAAACAATTTGTCGTTTTTCACTTGTTTTTTTTTTAATGTGCTGTATTTTTTCATGCACAGTCCATACCTAATAGTAAACCTACTCATAACTATTTACTGTTCACTGAAAATTCAAACAGATACTATTTCATTGTCCTCCAATAAGCTTATCCCCCAATAAGCCCACTAGTGAAAGTAAATTGCATCGTCTTGGGCTGATCGTCTGTACTCATGTACTAGACCATAAATGAACCAACGTTATATACACATTGGTAGTCAGGACCTCAGTTTGCAGATGGTATGTGTTAGAGCTGTCATATATTGATGTTTTTGTTGTAGACTCCATGAGTCTGTAAATGAACTGAATGAAAAGCTCTAAATTATCTGTCCTCTTTGGAATGCCTGCACACATATCCCATCAAATATAGATCGGATTAATGATTCTCAGGTAATTAAACGACCTCTAATGGAAGTACACTTGTGTAAATACTGATACAATAAATTGTGTATCATGATGAGGCACAGGATTATGAAGCTGTCCTAGTTCAGTAGATAATTACGATGATCTCAACATTATGCAGATATGTGCACTTTGCAACCATCTGTAAATATGCATAAGTGTAAATCGCTTATGGACATGCATCTCTAGTATATGTCTTACATTGATGTATGGAATATTTTCCGTATTCTTTGATGAAACAAAATACCTGTATGGTTGTATACCCACAGGTATTGAAACTTTCAAGCTATGAGAGGAAACATTTCAAAGTGGTTGATTAATAGAAATCTTGAAAAATTTGATAACTGTAAAATTTAGATTATAAATTTAAGTCCACAGGTGATCTAGCTGTTATGAATATAAGAATGAAGTTGATAATGATTTTATTGGAAATGTGCTAAACACTATTTGTAGTATAGCTATGAATAACACGCAACCAAGATCTGTTGAGTAGAAAACAGACTTCCGACCATGGCAGACTGACAAACAGACTTAAACGTTTTATGTTCGTATCAAAGCATAATAACTTAACAAAGAAAACGGGCTGTAAGATTCTATTTTATCTTACAGGTAACAACAGGTAAAAATCAATCAAAGGTATTGATTACAGACAGTGACCTGGATGGAGTAATCAACAGAAATCCAGGTAAGTAAGCCTGTGTTTACTCCAGGTCTGTTACACTAGACCCTATAAATCATATAGAGATGTGTTTTGACATCCATGATGGTAAGAACACCATTTAAAGTTTATATGTATGAACATTTTAATCCATACGTAAATTTAACTTAAAAAGTTTGTATTTTCTTTCTGGTTGATTTCTTATCGTCAATAACATACATATACTCTCGAAGTTTTACACACCAGGTTACAAATACACTTCCAAATAGCTGTTTACATAATACTGTGATCATATTTCTATAACAACATGTAGTGGACCAAATATTTGGTCTTCTGCACGATAACATGCTCAAATCATTAATTGGGTTATACCCCTACTTGATATGCAGATTTTCTCAAAAACTGATAACGAGGATTATCAGCAGCAGTTTTGGAAGTTATTGCAGAAGTCTGCATTGTATATAACTGTGGAGATATTTTGTTGTGCTGTTGGAATCCAAATTTTAAATGACGGGTGGATTATATTGTGTGTGAACCATAAAATTTATCTATAATAGGTGTATTGATGGGATGAACTGCAGCATACCTATATGTATGTTGAATAGGCTGTATATATATATAAAATGAGGTAAAGTGAAAAATGTCTACAGTCTGGCACAAATATATCTTATGTATAGCTTTGTTAGCGATATTATTCTTTATTGATCTGAAGGAATACAGCTTATGGATTCTAATACATCAATATGCAACATGTATGAGAGAGAGAGAGAGAGAGAGAGAGAGAGAGAGATTGTTTCTATAATCATAGTTACATAAAAAAACTTCTGTTTATTACAATAGACTAGATTGCAGTTTGAGAGCATGATATAAATACTTTCCCAAGTTACATAAGTCTTTTAGGAGTTTTAAGTAAATCTACTAATTTGAAAACGGAGGGATTACTCCTATAGTATGATTTAATATATTTACAACACAAATTGTTATAGAAAGGACAATTAAGTACAAAATGGAACTCATCCTCAATGTCGGAATTACAAAGTTTGCAAGTGCGCTGTTCCACAGGAATATTTGTATACCTTCCTGTTTCTACATTTAAACAATGAGTAGACAAACGTATTTTGGCGATAAGTTTCTTATACTTAACAGGAATAGGCTTACACAGGTACAGTTGTAGTGAGACTTAGCTTAATGTGCCTGAGTGCTCAGCTCTGACTTTGAAGTGTATCCACTTTCCTTGTGTGTGGCCAGGTAAAATAGACCACCGCGGCCGACACACCTGTATTGGTATCATAGATCTGACCAGTGGTCAGAAGATGTAGTAGGAAACACCTGTGTACTGGACTGTCCTTATCAGGTAACATAAAATTGCACAGTCACTTGAGCTGGCCTGGTCAGCTGATTCTGAGGAAAAGTAGGGAGAAGGTTGGGGACCTGTCGTAAATATCTCCGGTCAACTACCTCCAATACCTATTTTTGATAAATAAGTAAATTAAGTAGAGATTATTGCATTGGTTAGTGAGATGGGAATTGTTTAAGCATAAAACCAGGGTAGAGTGTGTGCTTGGTTTTGCATGGTGCAAGGTCTGGTGGGGAAGGGCTCAAGAAGTATCAAATTGTCCTTGAATATTTTCGCTTCCTTTGATACAGATAAATGTTTTATAGAGACCCCATGTATGTAAATCTTAGTGATCAAGTTACACTGAGGGTGAATCCCTTATTTACGTAACTTTTCAAATGGTCTCTTTATTTGCTATTTATAAGTATGATATGGATAGTTAAGTGTATAATTGAATAGCTACACACCCCCCTGCTCTTGTGAACGTGCACAACTACAAGTCCTGTGTCCACATTGAGATGGCAGACTTACTACCTGTATCAGACTGCATAAGTGCCCGCCAGCATGCTTACTAAGTGTGTTTAACAATCAGATATGACGATTATAAATCATTTTGTTGACTTCCACTGGAACAGGTAAAGCTCACCTGTAATTTTCAAGTATTATTTGTTTAAACAGGTAAAATTTAACCTGTGCAGAGTCAGGAATCACAAGATATTGTTATATCATCCGTCAGCATTACCTTATCAATGAAAGATCAAAATTCCAATATGTGTTAAGTGTTCAAATGTTAAGATATATATGGTAGTCAGGGGCTTTATTGGGAAAGTGTATCTATATTTCAGTGCAAAGTACATTCCTAGCTTCGTCTTGTTTTCTAGGGGACTTTCTTCATGTAATATTGCACAGACACTCACACCCACAGGAACAACAAAAAAAAGTATTGACATATCAACAGAATGTTAAACCAAACAAATGAAAGATTTTTAGGCAACTCATTGAAAAGCACAATAGAATAAGGTATTCAAGTGTCTTCTGGTTCACTGATGATCCCCCCCCCTCATGTTTATGTCAATTCAAGTGAGTAATAGCACGTATGTTCCTACATGACAACGGAAGGTAACATAGCTATTCATTCTTCTCTGCATATTTGTAGAGGAGAGAAACCAGTAACATATCAATGGCTGATAGTCTATATACAGTGAAACCTCACCTGACAATCCCCTCAAAATTACGACTGCCTCAAAATTACGACCACCCCACTGTGCACATGGTTTGCATTTACAATAGATTTTGTATCGTTTTCAAATTTGTTGAAAATAATTAAGTTCGTTTACTCTGGGCCAATTCTAAAATAAGACCACCTTTTCCAAAGTAAACATTACTGTCCAGAATGAAAGCGTATGAGATAGTTGGACATTATCATCTGTGGAATGTGTGAACTGTAAACAAGAAGGTTGTCGGTCCTCAGCTGAAACATGTGTAAGACAAGGAATACGCCAGGATGTTCAAGAGGGCCCACTTAGAACTAAGGGCCTATAAGAAACATTATCCATTTGATAAGTTCAGGACAGAATCACCAGCACTGCCTTAAATCTTTTCTGTCTGGGTTAGGGTGTAAATGAATACCAAACTCTCCAAGTATTGATAAAAGGTTCCATTTATGTCTCGGGCAACTGGGTTTAAATATGAACCTCTATTGTTCAGGTTTGAGTTCATAATTGACTTACGATTTTTGGTGAGATTTGATGTCTATTGGTATCCTTACTTTTTATTACATCATTATATAGTGTTACCATGCACCTGACGAACCAATACAGTGAAAATGTTAGTGCAAAATGGAGTGTCATCATCATTTTATTGTTTCTTTTGAAATAGACCTTAACATTTAATATACCATGACTACTGTAGCATAACTAGATACATTTCATGTCAATTAAATAGTCGAATGATGAGATGAACTTGGCAAATGATAAGTTTTGCTAACTTTTTTCAGACTTACAGTCATCATTTGGCAATTACCTTATTTCAATGTGTTGGTTATACAGTGAAACCTCGCCATTAAGACCACTTTGGGGACTGGACAAAAGTGGTCTTAATAGCAAGGTGGTCTTAATAGTGAGGTGGATCAGATTGACTGCAAAGAACCGTAACTCTGTTTAAAATAAAGTTTTTTTATATATCATTAAGTAATGTACATGTATATTAATCAACAATAATAACTAAACTGTACATAAAATGTTGAATTTTATGAAATGCATGTCTAAAAGATAAAATTGGTGAATTGACAAAAGAATATATATGTATATATTCCTTAGTTTATATCATAATATACATGTATATTTACTGTTGTAAACATTGAATAAAAGAAAACAAACAATCGATTTTAAGTTATACATTTTGACACAATATAATTAATAACAAATGGGTAGGAAAGGATGTAACATATTTTTCTCGTTATAGGTGTGATGACACAAATTCTGGAAGCAATAAATGTCAGTTTAGAATATTAATGTATACGTTTTAATTGATAAGCATTTAATTGTTTGAATATCTTTATCAACATATGTCCTCTTTACAGAGCTTTTTTAGTTGGTGGGAACCAGTATCTGTAAGGAAGACTCTTAACAAGCCGACCTGATTTTCCCTAAAAAAAAAAAATCCCAACAACACCCATTTTCTTCCGCCTATGTATATAAGTGTGTTTTATCATTATACCACGATATGTCTCATGCTGTCATAAGGTTGGTAACATTGTAACAAGATAAATGAATAAAAGGGAAAGTATGTGATCAGTCATAACAATGTCTTTTATCAACAAGTATTTTGATCTTTTTCCCGGTAATACTACGCTTCTTGACCTTTACTTCATGGTATTAGAAACTTGAGTTTTCGCTTCAGGATGGAAAAGAGGTCAGCTTCTTGAAAAAAATGAAGTAATTTTAATGTTCATATGCTTCTCAATGCTTTAAGTGAGAAAATCTTTATACTTAAAGTATCAGATGCTTCCATTTGTAAAGCGATAAACTTTACATTCACGGTTTAATGAAACCTGATTTTATCGAACCTCTCTGTATATATTTTACTGTTTCTTGAATTCATTTTATGCTTGTCAGTTTTGCATATAAATACTTGATTGTGATCAATATTGCTATTCATTTTTAATTTTTATCTGCCTGTATCTAAACATATCTACAATGGTGTGAAAATATATAAATTGATTGTTGGAAGTCCTGTACAAAATGAGTAAACACCTGTGTATGTAGGTTATGTAGTGTATTTGACCATCCCACCCTTAATACACATATTTACCTTAAACCATTGTCGATTAATCACATTTCCTATTGTTGAATTACAGTTAAAAAATCTTTCCTATCGAAAATATGTCAATAATTACAAAATTGCTATTTGTAAGGAGTGGCTTTGTATAAGTTATATAGTAAGAATTTGGTTAAGTATCTCACTGGAAAGTTTTATGCATAGAGTTCCTGAATAAAAACGTGATAACTGACAACCCTTCACAGCTCCTTGCTTATTTCTATGTTGTGTTCCTCGAGTGCAGATTGTTTGTTTACTGGGTTTATCATTCAGGGTCATTTTGAGACAGAGTCTCTTTATGATGGCAGGTAGTTTCCACACTGAACACTATGTGGGAGGCCCACTGTATTCTGTCTAAAGCCATCACGGTATATAATGTCCCAAGGCTGCAAACCCTTGACAGTGATGGTCGTGTTGAGGTACACAATAGAGGACAGTCCTTGATCACAAATTCCTGTAAATAAGTGTAACAGAGGTCATTATATATTTCAATGCCTCCGCTAGGAATCGAACCCAGGACCCCTGGCTTACTAGTCTGACACTCAACCAATCGAGCTAAAGAGAAGTTCTCTCTAGCCGAGTGGTATATTGCAGCTAGCATTTTATCAGTGTTACATACTCCCCCTCCAGGAAATAACTTGTTCTGAGTTTCCAGGGGTTACAGTGATGCTGGTGGGGCATGGCTAAGTACTATTCCCTGTTCCCTACATGGGCTCCAATATAACAGAGGTCATTATTCATTTTAATGTCTTCGCTAGGAATTGAACCTGGACCCATGGCTTACTAGTCTGGCACTCAACCAATCGAGCTAAAGAAAAGTTCCCTTTTTTTATATCTTAATGCCACTATTACACCTGGGATCTCACTTGAGTTTGGAAAGTCCTATGTTGTTCAGACTGAGCCTGCTCTTCATTAAGGCCTAAATATGATGCACATATTTGTTTATTGTAATCATTCAATTCTCATAACCTTCAAAAGTATATTTTATTGAGAACACATAAATAGAAAAATTTAATAAAAACAGAGACATCATCAGTGTATCAGGATGTAATTTGTGTGTTGATTGCTCGCTGGCTGTGGCTTAATGCAAACAGGGAACGTAACGGATATATGTATTAAATGGAGTGATTATGAATTGTTAAAAAAAAAAAATACATGATAAATCTGACAGCAAGCTGTGGATAGCAATATTGTATGTTTGTAATTTCTAGATGTAGAAATAGATATAGATAAATATTAGACATCAAAGGTATGTCAGGTGAACTTTTACCTGTGATTCACGGTACATCGGATTATTTAGATATAGGCAGATGTGTCCCTTGGCTGTTATAGATATCTTTTCTCTGTTTATTGCTGTTGATCATCCACTTATAGAAATTTGTTTTCTGACTCTGTGTATCAGGCCAAACAAAACAAATATTGTGTTTCCCCTTCGTCAAATAGCAGATACTGACAATGTACCCCATTTATTTCCACTGTTGCTGAAAGCTTCTAATGCAAATGACAAATTTGATGATTTATTAGTTGATGGTTTTCTGGGTTTGTTGGTACCCATGCAAGTGAGTTTGTATTTCAGTTTTGATCCAGTATACATATTTTGGGAGATGCATATCAATGCATGTAGCCATGTAATTGCAGCAGTTATTGTTCACAGGCTAAACAGATATAATTTGTAGTAGAATCTGTTGTCAGGTGTTAGGCAGTGTTTCAGACTTTGAAAGTTTATTGCACCAAAATTTCGTTATTGATCTTGCAAAACTTATAATAGAAAAAAAAAGTATGAACTGTGACAGTCACAAAATGTGTATTGCTTGTATTTCAAAATCTCTCAATTTAATGTTAATTATGAAATACTACTGAGGTTTGGGATATGATGTCAGTATTGTTACAAATTCTGAAATGTTGTACAATATACTCTTAATGACATGTGTAGTTGATTAAAAAACACTCCCAAAGAAAAATCTTAGAAGAAATAAAAAAAAATACCAAGGTTTGTTGATAGTTGATAGAACTTATATGAAACACACTATAACTACATACCTTGTGTGTGTCACTGTAGGGGAGCTGTTACTGAGCTGAGACAGCTGAGCTTGAGTGATTCAATTGGCCTATCAGGCAATTCTGTTATATTGCATGCCGTTTTCATTTCAGAAATAATTACCATAACTTTAGTATGCAAATACAATACCTGAACCCATCTTTGTAGGGAGGGCAGGATTTTTTAATCTTTTGTTTTTGGGCTACAAAGATGGGTGCAGGTACTGTATTTGCATGCTGAAGTTATGGTAAGTATTACATCATGAAAATTGGTTTTACTTGAAAAAAACTCAAATGTTTTACAGAGAGTATATAAGGACTGATTTTTGTGAAAATTCTTCATCATGAAGAAGTTGTCCTACTATCTCTTTCATCCAGTTAAGGAAACTTGGTAATTATTACATTTCCATTTGTAGTTATTTTGAAAAGTTTAGTATTTGTCTCTTGCTTTGAATAAATATGCAATTCTGCTTTTTTTTTTCTTAATTCTTGTTGATTTGATAAGGAACAGATATAAAAGGGATATCAGTATTTTTGTGTGTGTTCTGAGACAAAAGTACAGACGTTGACAAAATATACTTGTAGTAAATCTGTCCGCTTCCACCTTCACAGAGCATCATGGTTACTGCTTGTTTTTTTCCACAATTTTTTATATCTGTTTTCTACACTTTTTACCCCACATTCCCACATTCCGAAAGGGTGTGGGGTATTGCGATAACGCATAGCGTCGGTCCGTCTGTCTGTCCGTCTGTCTGTCCGTCCATAATTGCATACCGCTTATTACCTCAAAAACTACATCAGCGGTCATCACCATTTTCACTGGGGATGTTGGGCCTATGGACCTACACAACTCATTCTTGAGATAACTTTCCACTCACCCCAACCACACATTTCCAACTTTATAATAAGGCTGTGGGGTATTGCCCGCGTTTGCGGAGCTGTTTTTCCTGACAGCAATGTCCATTTTCATACCATCTTCAAGACACATTGTTCAGCATGATATTGCTTGTAAAATGACAGTATATCCCACACAGTGGCTGTCTGGATATTACATCACAGCACCTTACTATCAAATTCCTTGTCAAGGGAGATAAGTAAAGAGGTAGCTGACATAGATTAGGGAAGTATATGTAGCCTACCTTTACCCTCAGGTGTGTTTGTATATATACCTATCAAGCTTTTACAAGTATTTATATACCCTCAGGTGCGGAATGTAAACAGATCAAGCATTTAGAAGTGTTAGGTATTTAGTCTGTGTCTCTAGCCCCGAGGAGTGGATTCTACATAGTTTGAAGTCACTATACCTGTGTGAGATGATGTAATTTGATTAGTGAGAGAGTTTTTGTTTAGACACACACGGTTCTAATTATCTCATATCCTGCTAAAAAGTGTCATGACCAGAGATATCTGGTTTTATTACGGTTATCAACTCAACTATAGGAGATATCATGAACTCTGACCTAAGTTCAAGCATAAATTCACAAAATCTTTTAAATGATTGATATCTTTAAAGATCTTTAGAAACTAGTGTTAACCAGGAAGAGGGTCTTTATTAATGTCTTGTTTTAATTAGTTTGTCGAAAATGTATACTCACTGTACGTGTATTTTTCTGAAGGTTTTAATGCACATAATAAAGATTTTCTTGAAGAAAAATTCTCAAAAGCTGAGATGTTGTGTATAAAAACTACATCAAACACGCAACATGAAATGTTAGAAAATCTTTCTTTATTTCTTTCTTGAACAGGTAGTACCATATTGCATTAAACAAAACATGGCACATTATGGTAATTTCTGAAATTTCTGGTTTACTGATTGGTATCTAGTGAGAATATGTTCAGTTACAAGTGGTAGTGTGTACCTTTAAACTCTCCAGTCTTGGATTTGAGCTTCAAATTTGGTGATTTCTTACATAAAAATTTAACAGTTATAAAATGAATATTTTTGAAAATCTTATCTATTATTTTGAGATGTTTATTTTATCCTGACTTGATTACAGTAAATGAAGTTGTAATTAGATAATAATGTTCACACATGAATGATGTTTAACACAGACCGTCAAACAGAATGTCTCCCGTTTTCATCCCTTGACTTGACATATTTGGATTTGGAAGCAAGAGCTTATTTGGTTGGAGGATGTTTGTGCTTGTTCATTGTTCTGTCAATGTTAGTTTAGTGTTTTGGATTCTCTTGTGATCCTGTTGTGTAATGTTTATACATACTCACATGTTTGGACAGTAATCTCTTGTGTGTATAACAATAGTATGACAGAGAGGTAACCTGTCACTACCACAATAGAAAGTGTGGGCTGGAAAGGTGAATTGTCATAGTAAAGAGCCTTTTACAAACACAAGCAGGGGAGATAATCCAGCTTTCATAACCACAGGGTAGATAATCCATCACTCATAATTACTGTTATGAGAAACATGAACTGGAAAGGTAAACCTTAATAGTTCAGTAGCGTAAGTACAAGAACAAGGGAGGTAACCCATCACTCATAATAATAATCCTTTACAGTGTGAGCATAAAACACAAGGGCAGGGGAGGAAACCCATTACTTATAACTACAATAACAGTATAGATAAACCTTATAGGGGGACCAGAAAGATAAGTCTTCACACATAATTAAATGTACTAGGGAGATAATCTATCACTCTTTATTATCGTGATTGTATGAATATACTAAGTAGTGGGACTAGAAATTTAAGTCTTCATGTTCAGGGGAGTTAATCCATCCCTCATAACTACCACATTTGTATAAATAGGCTTTGAAAGTATGAGACAGAATGTCTTCATGCCTAATTGAGTACATGGGAGATAATCCATCACCTACCTACCATACTATTATTGGGACTTGAAAAGTATTGAAACCTTTATGCCTAAATGACATAACTACCACAGTATTACAAATAAACCTGACACATAGCATAGATTGGTCTTCAGGTTACATAATGATTAAGCTTAGGGACAGAGAGGTTATAAATGTCATTCTGACAACTGTACATAAACACAATTACACTCAAGTGGGACAATGATAGGGGAGGTAATGAACTAGGAACATGCTTATTCATTTTTGTATACACTGCCAAGGGAGGTAATCCATTTCCTGTTGCACTTGCAATAAAATGAATAATCTTGGAACACTAACAATGGATACAAGCATGCATTCATACATATGGTGATGTTAAGATAGGTTAGGTAATTCATCATATTGTAACAGAAATAAACTTTAAACCATGAGAAGGGAGGTAACCATTTATGCTTACATACTAGATCATGTATGATGCGGGGACCAGGAAGGTAACCTGTCACTCTTACAATGTAATCATGGTAGTTGACGTAGTGTCAATAAAATTTCTGCCAGATATAGGTGAGATAAAAATTGATCATGTATGACAAAACAGTAAATCTTTCTGTAATCTTATCAGAGAAAATCAACAAAATACACAGAACTTATGTTGGAATTCCAATAAGATATACACACATATCACACACAGTTGATTATCAAATTTGAAGTTGATTAGAAAATAGAAAATAATTCCATTACAGATAACAGATACAGTGATGTGTTGAACAGGGGATGAACAAGTTTGAATTTGAACATGTTTTTTTTTGGTGAATGTGACATATGCTTGTCCCTTATCTGATGATGGTTTTTTCTAAGTTTGATGTGAGTGAGGTAACCATTGTGTGCTTTTGATTGTGTAGGAGTTAGTGATGGCGTATCAGGGAGGAACTGGTGTTGGAGTCCAGAATTTGTCTCGCCAGCCGAGTCAGCAATCTCTCTCCCACCCAAACCAGAGGCGACATCCTCAAGATGAGATACCTCCTGGTTATAGGCAACAGCTACAGAATACGTCACATGGATATGGACAGGAACAGAACTTGCAACAGTCACCGTACCCATCCCGTCACGAAGTTCAAAGGTCACAATCTCAGCATAATGTTTACTCGCAACAAAGTGGAGTGATCAACCGCCATGACAGTCGCCATGACAGTCATCAAGATAGACGCCAAGCGAACATGCCCTCACATTACCAGTCTCAACCTAGTATGTACCATTCACATCAGGAGCTTCAATCATCACATCCACAGAGTGGCCCCACACCACAGTCACAATATATGTCACATAGAGACCCTAGTCAGTATGGGTTACAGCAGAACTCCCAACAATCACCATATCCTTCACGCCATGAACTTCGACATAGTGAATCTAATCAGAGTCTCATACAAGGAAGTCAACAGCAATTAGCAGGTGCTGCCAATTATCAGCAAGATCGAGTCAGTAGGCAGTTTACTTCTGGTCCTTCAGATCAGTATGCTACTGTTCAAAAACCTGTTCAAAGACCGTTTCAAGTGAATCATCACGAAAGTCACCAGGCCATGCCTGCAAATTCCAATCAAGCATATCCACCTCATTCCCAGTCAGCGTACACTCATTACCAAAGTCAGACGTCTTTGTCTCCGGATGTGAGGCCTCCAAGGGCTGAGAGAGAACATGAGTCATCCTACCCTCCTCCTCAATCAGGATCAGCCAACCAGCATCCAGGACAGGACAGTGAGGCTCCACCTCCTTATTATAGCCGTGGTCACAGTCGGGAGTCATCTTATGTGTCTCAGTCTGATTTGCCATCTCCGCCAGCACCACCCCAACCTTTCCATTCCCAGCCTCCATACCACAGCAGTCAGCAAGGTCTGGCTCCTTTGTATTTAAGCAGTCAGCAGGGTCCTGCCCCTTCAAACTTGGGTAGTGAGCAAGGCCAAGCACCTTCAGAGGGTCAGTATTCTCCTACAAAGGCGGAGAATGAACACATTGCTTCCCATCTTGCCAGAAATGAAAGCTCACGCACTCAACAGTCAGCTCGCAGTCATCATTCCCGGGCCAGTAGCCTGAGTAACACTCCTCCCATACCAGAGGGTAAGCATAGTTCTCACCTTCAATATAAAAATATTTCTTATTTCAAACACAAGTATGGACTTTCATCTTCTGTGGTCAGCTTCTATCGCACTCATAATGAAACATCTACAATACTTTCAGTAAACTTTGACACTTTCTGATACTTTCAGTAAACTTTGACATTTTCTGATACTTTCAGTAAGCTTTGACACTTTTTGATACTTTCAGTAAACTTTTACATTTTCTGATACTTTCAGTAAACTTTTACATTTTCTGATACTTTCAGTAAACTTTTACATTTTCTGATACTTTCAGTAAACTTTTACATTTTCTGATACTTTCAGTAAACATTTACATTTTCTGATACTTTCAGTAAACTTTTACATTTTCTGATACTTTCAGTAAACTTTTACATTTTCTGATACTTTCAGTAAACTTTTACATTTTCTGATACTTTCAGTAAACTTTTTTTCTGACATTTTCTTTTCTGATACTTTCAGTAAACTTTAACACTTTCTGATACTTTCAGTAAGCTTTTACATTTTCTGATAATTTCAGTAAACTTTGACACTTTCAGATATATGCAGTACAATTTTATACATGTACATTATACATCATAATTTTGCTCCAAATATGATCATTTTTGTTTCAGTTCGAGGCAGAGAGGCATCTCACATTATTGATTTGCTCCAGCGTGAAATTGTCTACATCACAGGTAATATACACTTAATAAATACAAAGCATAGAAAAACTCCAATGAGTTGTTCAGCATCATCATTTGGTCTATTTTTAAAATTTTTTTATTTTATTTTTTATTTGAGAAACATGCTGCTACACTGTAACCACTTTCTTCCTTGTCTAATTCACTATAATTAGTTTTTGTGAACTTTTTTCAACTGCTAAATTTTTGAAAATAAATTCCACAAGAAAGACAGTTGATTAACAGTAATATATCAAACCTTAAGTGTTCTGCTATCAAATCTGTGTATGGTCAATATGTTGTGTTTAACATGATGTCAGGAAAATTTTCATGCAACTGATGAAATTTACTCTAGCGATATCTAAAGTTATAATTGATTGTTTTCGATTTCATTTTTGCAACAATCATTGATATCTGTGATATCTGAATATATTTTACGCCTGTTTTGATGTATTGTTACAATATTTCGATGACATTATAATATATCTTAGCCAACTATATATTGTAATAATGTTTGTTCTACATTGTATCTTATAATTAATTAATATTCATAATCTATATATTTTATGTACCGGTAACATCCACTGTAACATCTTTCTGTGATATGTGTATATATTTTACGGCAGGGCCATATTGTAAACTAGACTTGTCTAAATATGTAACCCTGGATAAATAAAAGATATTAATATTATTATTATTCATGTGAATTCCAAATAGATTGGATTTTGTACCAGTGCAATGAACTGCAAGCAAAATGATGTCTAATTGGATTCAGTCTATATTATAATTTTTCGAGCATGGCAGTATTTATTTGTTGTTGATATATTTAGGCAGACTAATTTGCATATTTTCCAACTTAAGGCTTTCCATTTCATGATATAAAAATGCCTGCATTAAAATTGGATGTGTTAACAGGTGTCAGTTTAGGAAGTAAAATGTTTGTATTGTACTACAGGAGGGCGGGATCTTAATGGTGGGCCTGTTGTGACATTCCCTGGTCACTTACCTCATCCTGAACCATCCCAACATGACATCATGACTTGTCTACAGTACTATGTTCAGATCCCAAGGTAGGTAACTCCGTCATCCTTACACAAGTAAAATTATAAAGGTCTATAGTGTCCACAGGAAAAATGCATTCTTTCAATCTTTTTTCCAAGGAAACTTCAAGTAAAGAGAGGCACTAAGCCTTAAATGAATTCCTCCTTAATAATGCCTTTTAAATAATGCAGTATAATTGTTATATTGCAGGTTAGTTTACATATTTTCTGATTATCATAAACACTGGATAGATATTATGTCCTGATCTGATATCTGGTTCACTCACTCAATTTTAGGTTAAAATACAGGATTTGTTAGTTTATAATTGAATCTGCAACCCCCTCAAAAATGTTAAGAACAAAACATGGCGTGTTTTACATTCCAGTGAGGAATCAAAATGTCGAGGATTTACTGCTGTAGTTGACAGTCGTGATGGATCATGGCCGAATATGGTCACTGTGCTAGGATGTCTCAAGGTCAGTGAAATGTCAGGTTTGACAGAAACTTTATTTTGAAATTTGGGTCTAGCTTCTGTATAAAAGATGGAATTTGTTGTATACTAATCAAGATATGTGAAAACTATTATAAAAGATTTTTTTCATATTTCAGAAAATGTTGGGAGAATATATAAAACAGGTGCTTGTGATAAAGTCGAATCCTAACATTGACAGAAAGTCTACCAATCAGAGTTTCCGCCGTGACAGAAACAGTCCGAACTTAGAGGTAAAACTAGGTCAAGGTCACAGAAACAATGCACATCATCAATCAGATCAATTGATTTGGAGTTTCAAAAACATCACACAAACTTAGAGGTCAATTTGGGTCAAGGCCACTTGAATATTAGATAATTCTGCTGAGTTCAAGGTCATATGGGATAGTTCAGACTTGTATGTAAGGGAACTGATGTTAAGGTCAAGAACAATTCATACCTGGATGTAAAGGTGCAAAGGTCAAGATTATAAGGTCATTATTTCTAGATAAACATTCGATATGTTGAACTACCATGTAGACATAATGAAAAAGACAACTTTCTTGTTAGCTTGTTTTTGTGTGAATCTTTTCTCTAATTTAAACTGATGTAAGTTTTTTTAGGTCATCTGACCCGAAGGGTCCGATGACCTATAGTCATCATGCTTCGTCCGTCGTCGTCCGCCGTGCGCCGTGCGTCGTGCGCCGTGCGCCGTCCGCCGTGCGCCGTCCGCCGTAAACTTTTCATTCAAACGACTTCTTCTCAAATACTAGAAGGTCTAGGGGGCTAATACTTGGCACAGAGGATACTGGCATGGAGCTCTACCAAGTTTGTTCAAATGAATGACCTTGACCCACTTTAAAGGTCACAGGGGTCAAATATGTTAAAATCTTTAAACAACTTCTTCTCATTAACCAAAAGGCTCAGAGTGTAGATATTGGGCCTGTGACATGCTGGGATGAAGGACTACCAAGTTTGTTCAAATGAATGACCTTGACCCACTTTAAAGGTCACAGGGGTCAAATATGTTAAAATCTTTAAACAACTTCTTCTCAATAACCAAAAGGCTCAGATTGCTGATATTGTGCCTGTGGCATGCTGGGATGAAGGGCTATCAAGTTTGTTTAAATGAATGACCTTGAACAACTTTCAAGGTCACAGGGGTCAAATATGTCAAAATATTTAAATAACTTCTTCTCAAATACTAGAATGCCTAGGGGGCTAATACTTGGCCCATAGCATGCTGGCATGGAGCCCTACAAAGTTTGTTCAAATGAATGACCTTGGCCCACTTTCAAGGTCACAGGGGTCAAATATGTTAAAATATACAAAGGACTTCATCTCAATAAGCAAAAGTCTATGAGTGCCGATATTGGGTCTGTAGCATGCTGGGAGGAAAGGCTACCAAGCTTATTTAAATGAATGACCTTGAACAACTTTCAAGGTCGCAGGGGTCAAATATGTCAAAATCTTTAAATAACTTCTTCTCAAATACTAGAAGGCCTAGGGGGTTAATACTTGGCCCATAGCATGCTGGCATGGAGCCCTACAAAGTTTGTTCAAATGAATGACCTTGGCCCACTTTAAAGGTCACAGGGGTCAAATATGTTAAAATCTTTAAACAACTTCTTCTCAATAACCAAAAGGCTCAGATTGCTGATATTGTGCCTGTGGCATGCTGGGATGAAGGGCTATCAAGTTTGTTTAAATGAATGACCTTGAACAACTTTCAAGGTCACAGGGGTCAAATATGTCAAAATCTTTAAATAACTTCTTCTCAAATACTAGAAGGCCTAGGGGGCTAATACTTGGCCCATAGCATGCTGGCATGGAGCCCTACAAAGTTTGTTCAAATGAATGACCTTGGCCCACTTTCAAGGTCACAGGGGTCAAATATGTTAAAATATAAGGACTTCATCTCAATAAGCAAAAGTCTATGAGTGCCGATATTGGGTCTGTAGCATGCTGGGAGGAAAGGCTACCAAGTTTATTCAAATGAATGACCTCAACCCACTTTCAAGGTCACAGGGGTCAAATATGTTAAAATATACAAACGACTTCTTCTCAACAAGCAAAAGTCCATGAGTGCTGATATTGGGCCTGTAAGATGCTTGGAGGAGAGGCTTCCAAGTTTGTTCAAATGAATGACCTCAACCACTTTCTAGGTTTGGCTTGCTTTTTGTCAGATGACCGTTAAGGCCCATGGGCCTCTTGTTTCCTTTCACATTTTTCAGCCCCAGTTTATGTCTGTAAACCGTCTTTACACATTCGTGGACAAAAAGGAGCTGACTGGTATGTTTGGTGGTCACCTGTCCTATCACCATGGTGTCTGGCTTAAAAATAGACAAGTGAGTAACAACGTACGGGATAACAAAAAAAGTTTTCTGTCTCAAAATAGATACCATTTCTTATTGTGGAGTTTCTACTTTTTGCTATTTTTGATGATTGAATGAAAAATTGAGATACTTTAAAAATTAGATAGAGAAAAAAAAATTTCAACTATCGAATCAATAACCTTCATCCGTATATTTTCAAAACAACATCTTGATAAGTCTCATCATTTTAAGATATACACAGTAGAAAATAGCAGTTATGGGCCCAATTGATTTAGTAATAACCTCTCAGTTGAATTCACTAGAAGATATCTAATTATGAAATTTTCTTGTTTCGTTCAAAGGACCTTGAGAAGTTCATTCGCGAGTCAAGAGCAGCTGCATCCCATCTGGACACTGCTGAAGCACAGATTCAACAAGCATACTCCAAAAAAGACTCATCGAGCCCTCTCGAGTCGCTACGACAACATCGCTACTTTCAGGATTCCATTATGTCTGTACCAGCACAAGTTATCAGGGATGGTAGGTCAAGGCAATCAGAAATAGTTTTTCTTTTGTGTGAAGTGAAAATTTAGTAAAATAAGAACAGCATTTATACATGGTAACTTGAGTGTGTCAGCCATATTTTTTATGATTTTTTTTCTTTGGTCAAATGTGTAGATTTATTCATTTCACTGAGGATATTACAAATTTGTGTTTACCATGTTTTTCAGGTCGTGAATTAATGTTGCAACTTCGCCGTCACCGTGATCCACCACAGGGCCAGGATAAAGACTCGGTATGGACATTGGATGACCTGGAAGCGCAGAAACAGGTGAAACGCCTGATCCAATATATAGAAAGCCGTGTAGAGAAACTTCAAAATTACCTGGAAAATAGAGACCGTACCCTTAGTCTCAACCTTCAGTATGAAGATCTGCAGAGGGACATCAAAACGGTATGTTACTAATATTTAACACTTTGTGTGTTGACTGTTTGAGAACCTGCTATTCCTGGGATGACTAAAAATTGACCTTTGAACTTTGTTTTGATAGGTTGTTGGCTGGATTCTTGGGCCTGGTGAGAAGTTACTTTCATCGCAGGTTGATATTGGAGATTCATATGAGACAGCTGACGAGTTACGAAGACGCCACGAAGAAATGGAAATCAAATGCATGGTAATAGCATATGATTATTATTGCGCAGAAAAATATTCATATACATGTTTTTTCATAAGAATGATATAAGCCTGTGAAAGTGTGGGTTACAGGAGCATCTAACTTCATGTATACTAAATTTAAGTAATTACAGAATTGATAAGTTGTACACCCGCTAAAAGTGACATTTTAATTTAGGGGAGGAGAGTAGGGCTGGGGGGCATGAAGTGTTACCCATAGTCAGTCATTTGTGTTCCATCCAATCTTATGCTAAATCATTGTGATATCTTGAGAATTACTCGACAGACTGAGTTTGTATTAACCGCACAGTCTATGACATCTTGACCATTGTTTTGTATTGCCTAGGACACCTACGGCCAGTATGCAGAGTTGCGTTACAAGGCAGAGGAGTTAATGGAGGAAGACCATCCAGGACGTGATGACATTCACAGTATCAGGGACTATATGGACACTGTCTGTCGTAGCTTTGCCAGTCGTCTGGAACGACGCAGGACACTTCTTATCACCTCTGTCAGATTCCACAGACTGGCTGAAGATGTGAGTAACTAGGGATCAAGGTTAACTGGCGAACATTTGAAAGGTCAAGGTCTTAGATTCTTTTTGTCACTTCTCATATGAATCTTAGACGAGTCATAGGTGAAAACCAAAAGGTCAAGTACTTATTTATCAACTCTCCTAAGTTTTGAAAGACTCAATATGAGATGTTGGCTAAAACTTGCCTTTCTAAAAAAAAGTTTCATCATGATGTTAGATATTTTGGCAGTTGTTCATATAAAGCAAAATATGTATCAAGTGAAATGTCAAACTATTCGTACAACCATCTTTAAAAATAATGTCGTAGACTCAGAGGGTTGGAGTAATTATAAAATTATATTACACATAAAATGTAAATGTTTAAATCCTAACTTAACAGTTGTCTCAACATGACTATTGTAAATGGGATGCAAATTTATTCATTGTTTTGTTGATATTGATAAAGAAGCTTTTAACCTGCATCTTTTAACTTTCCAAATAAATCTTAATACATAAAACCTTCATATAAGCCATATGGTGTCTGATTCTTAACTAGCTTACACCAATTTTGGCTCTTTCTTAGGATTGACCATTTCAGATTGCATTATTTCATTGTGGTTTTAATTTACAATGTTGATATTTATTGGATCAGTTTTCCCAGAAGTTGGATAGCTTGTTAGAGCTCCTTTGTACCGAGACAGACGTCGTGGATGTTGATACAGCGGAGAAAGCTCTGGCAGAACTCAACGAAAAATGTGACAACATCGGTAAGAGTTTGCAAGCGTTAAAGTGGTGATAGTTCTTCTATATCAAATTCTCAACAGCAAGTATAAAACGTAAAATTTATTTTGATGGACAGTATTCATGATACATTGGTAAAATGATATCATAAAAAAAGAAGCGTATCATTTCGTCTTTCCCAAGCAAAAATGTTCTAAAATCTTAATAATTTTTAATGCAAAGGCAAAAATTGATTTGGAATGACAGTAAAACTCTGTTGTGTCGAACATGCTTGAATCAAATATATAGAGTAAGTCAAATGTTTTGTACGGTCCTGATTTTTTCTCTTCTTTATCTTTGTTAATTAAACACGGAGGATTCGAACACTGTTGAGTCGAATACTGTTGTTGTATTTAATATATTTTGTGGTCCATCCCTTCTGAAATCTACCAAAATTTCTTTTTTTGTGTCGATCAATCAGGCGTCACCATGTCTCCGATGAAAATTTCCTGGCTTCTGTCTGAATGACTTAATGCGATTGGTCTGCCATATCTGTGTTAAAGCGCCCTGTTTTAATTTCCAATCGTACATAAATCCTTGTATTAACATAGATGAAAGTTTAAATTTATGCAGAATAAAGCAACCAAATTCAAAACAAAATACACTGCAGTCTGTTAACTGTAAATCCACTGTTTAGTTTACTTTTTTATGCTCATGACTGCCGGAAACCAAAGGGAAAAAACAAATGATAACTGTCGCCCGATGCAGATTGATAAAAATACTAGTCTGTCATTGACACATTTGTTTATGATTTTAGATACATTTACTGGATATACATGTACATATATAAAGTGTAAGTTTTATTTCATTCCATTTTACGGTTACGCATGTTAAGTTATGCCTAGTGACATTGCCGCAGCCTTCACTGTTCTGTAACCCACCTCCGTGCTGTCAATGTTATATCAATGTATATCAATAAGGAGGGTGGGGGGGAGTGTGGCATACACATATATGTGCTGCAATGGTGAGTGTTTCACGATACATTTTTGATTTTATTTTCATACTTAAACTGTTTATTTAAATAAAAGATATCATTAGTGTATAAAAATATTATCTATTTATTACTTATTCATTACCATGTTATGAGACGTAACCAGTGAACAACTTATGAAAACAAAGTCGATCTTCGATGAACAATGTCTCAGTTCATAGAAACACGGCTAAGTTGAACCATCAGATAAGTCGAAGATTTCATTTGGTTCCGTCGACTTTACTGTATTTTCAACAAGTCATGCTTTTAAATTTCTTGAACTTGTAGGTTTTGTGGTTTATTTTACTGTGATGTTCATGTCTGTTAAAGATCTAGCAGCTACACAGTCTATAGCTGATGGACAGAGCCTACTAGACGAGATGTCTCGACCCATCAAAAACGCATCTGGGAAAGACATTTCACCCGATTACGACACTCAGATCAAACACATCAACAAGTGTTTGGAAGATCTACAGGAGAGAAAAATGAGATGCGATGACCTTGCAGATGTACGAAAACTGAAACTACAACAACTATTACAACTACGCACCTGTGAACGGGATGCTGACCAGGTTAAAATTATTTTGTTTTATACCTGTTACCATAACAGATTTATTTGTAAGTCACCTCCTGTTGCCTCAGGGGAAAAAAGAAACCAACAAATTTGATAAAAAAATATTTGTCTACTATTGTTTTTCTATGGCTCATTACTCTGAATTATCTTGCAGGTGTTGATGTTTTCTTTTAAACAGAAACAAAACAGCAAACAAACGAAAAAAGAAAATAATTTATTTCCCGAAGTGTAGTTCGTCTTTATTCCTTTTTCTATTTTACGGTTACACATGTTAAGTTATGCCTAGTGACATTGCGCAGTCTTCACCTTTCTGTAACCCACCTCAGTGCTGTCAATGTTATATCGATGTAGAATGTTCATGAGTACGTATTTACTGAGTTAAAATATTGTTGACGCGACTTGTAACTCTTAGGATATAAATGTGAGTACAATATTTGTATTATATCAGGTATTGATATGGAATTATGTGCAACAGCAAACAAATCAAAAAAGAAAATAATTTTTTTCCCGAAGTGCAGTTCGTCTTTATTCCTTTTTCTATGTGATCCTGGTTTCCAGAGGTCACAAAGGTCACATATTAACTTTAAAGTCATGACCTATGACAGCGTCTTTTCTATATGACAGGCAATAGCATGGATTAAAGAGCTATGTGAGGTGATGCTGTACACTCACACCAGTATGGGACATACCCCACAAGAGGCCGAAGCTCTCCAGGAAGAACACAAGAAATTTGAATCTACTGCAGAGGTTTGTGCAGATTTTACTCATTTAAAGGTTTTTTAGCATGATATGAGTACAAAGTAACAATACATTGTTTCAGAATTTAGAAAGATCAACACCTCCGCCCAGAAATTTGGACGTGTAGACATAAATTGCTACCCATATATCTCTGTGTAGATCTGTTGTATCTCATTGCATCTCATTCTATACCATGACCATCAATTTACAGGCTTCATTTCTACAGGCATTTTGATTGTTATAGGGTTTGAAGGTCAAGGTCACACTTCATATTTATGTGACCTATCAACATTGATACTAGAGAGCAGGGTCATCGCTATGTTTCAGAAATTTTCTATTTCAAAATTCAGAAACATAATACAGGTTTTGGTGGCCACAAGTACGTTCCTGACATCAAATTCAATGTTTTTCTAGATCTAGATGAAGGTCACCTTTTTTCCCTTAAAGGATTAAGATTGTGTCTGAGATGGCCATACACAAGTTCTTTGATACATCATTGCCCTTTCCTTAGTACTGTATGTATCCGCCAATAAGCCCATGCCTGATACCAAGCCTGATCCATTTATGTTTCTGTTCAGTAGATTAAGGAGCCAACCATCTTTCATTTATTCCTGAGTAATGTGATGACCTACATGGTCTTATTACAGGATAACACGTTTTAAACGGAGGAAGAACTTTCAGTTTAAGTGTAAAAGATATTGAGTTTTATTCTAGTCCTAACTGAATTTCCAATTACTTCTTCACTACCTCTTGATTTTAAATTCAACTGTTTGTACTGTATGCAATAAAAATATATCATGAATTGACTAAGAGCCTCATGTTTTCTGGTGTTATCCAGGGTACATACGATTACGGTAAACAACTACTACAGGCAGCCTTTGTCTTACGGAGGTCTCTAAGGATTGATCTAGCACCTAATGAGGAGCGGTTGGTTCAACTCGAAGAGGCATGGAAACGTTTCTCCGAGGGAACAAATGAACGAGCAAACAGGCTAACGGTGGCGGCCATGTTCTTGTCATCTGCCGAAAAGGTTCGTATGAATATCTGGGAAAAAGTCGTAATTTTATTCAGACGAAGCTATGTTATAATCGTTCACAGAATGAATATAGTAGCAAGTTCTGTTGATGCATGTGTGTTAGTGGTCATTAGTTCTTTTGTGTTAGTTTTCTTATCAGAGTCTCATAAATAATAAACAAAACCAAAAATCTAGAGCTGGATCAGCGGACTGGTTTTAATCTTCTGTAAATAATGACGTGGCCATGATAGTTGAGTCTGTAGATCATTGGACCTCGCAACCTCTGATGGAGATCTTACTGTACACTAATTGCTCTGGATGGCATGGAATGGGCCTCCTGTATGTTATTCATCCAGTTATCCACCAAGCAGATAATTCTGACTGTTAGTGGGGTTATACACCTAGAAAATTGACGATAGAAGAGGTCTGATTTGATCTGATTCAGAATTCTATATAATCTTTATATTTTGCATTACATTGTGATTCATGTTGAACTCTTTGTGTCTCTGGAAAGGTCAGTACGGAAATAAGATTTAATTCAAATGAAAGAAAAATTAGAAAAATGAAATTGTCTCCACCATTATAGAGGATGGCCAGGTAGAGTACAGGTAACACACTCACCTTTCACCTTGGCAACTGGGGTTGCCACGTTGGAGGTGAAAAGGTATGGCATCACCTGCCTAACGAATAAAGGTTATCTCTTGGTACTAGGTTTCCTCCCACACTAAAACCCCTCGCGTGCTTCTATTCAGGCCCGCTAGATTCAGGCAAATGTTGTAAAAGCAAAAATGTTCATATTTCATCATTTTGTTAGAAATCATTTTATAACAAGTTTTGCTTAAGTATAGAGAAAGAAGGAAAGTCATTTGGAAATCTTAAGATATAAGAACAATATTATTGATATTTGGAAATTTTATGGTTGTGATTTGGTATTGCAATGATTTTCTACTCATATTTACAGCTATTTGAACAAATTGAGAAGCTCATGGTGCTTGTTTCACAAGCCCTAGCAGGGGAGATAACTGCTCGGGAGGTAGTAAGACATCACACAGTCAGTAAGGAACAGCTGGAGAGCGAATACAATGATACAAATCATATGGGACGTGCATTATTGGAGCGACTCTCCTTACCAATCATCCTCACAGATAGGTAAGTCGAAAAACAACAAGAAAATATTGACATGTTATCAAAAGTATACTCAAATTTGATTAATGAGGGCAAATTATGACAAAAAGAAACACCAGAAAAAAGTATAGGGAAAAAAACCCAGGTGTTCTCGAAGGGAAAGAGTCCATAACATAATACCATGTATTGGAAATTGAGAACATGGAGCAGATTATGTTTGTTGTTACAAAAATTTTTGTTTGATGTTGCTAAGTTTGGTTACCCCTAATAAGTAATTGTAAGTCTCTATGTTTGGTATGGTATACAGTTAAAGTATGACTTTTAATGTTTCAGCGATAACAAACAAGTGTCTATTGATGATCAAGGCGCCAGTGAAAGCATTGTGGGTAAATTACGTAAACTGGATCGACAGGTACAGGAATTGAATGAGGGCTGGGAAGAGATGCAGCAGGTACGTCGTCCCCCTGCTCCTCCACAGAGAACCTCCAGTCAGCGAAGCCAGACACTTCCCAGGTCAAGCACTGGCTCGATGAGGTCAAATGAAAAACTCCCACAGAAGTCGGAGAGTATACGCCGCAGGCCCCGACAACGGACATCTGAAGTAGATGGTCGCAGTGGTCCCTCCATCTCAGAAGGGCGGGCATCAGATCAAAACCAAGGCCGAAAAGAAGTGCAGGAAAAAATGCAGAAACTTTCAAATGCTCCTCAAGAGAGTGCTGTCCCCCGTAGTTATGCTGTTCCTGTGAAGTCACAACCTTTACACCAGAGGTCAAAGTCAACAATACCTGCCCATTCAGGGGTCAGGACGAGAGTAGGTGACCGCCTGTACAGAGACCTGCAAGAGGTAAGAAGCAAAATCAAGGTTATCTTTGGGAAATTCAGTCATTTCATGTTTTTATGTTTCACCACAATTTGTATGTACTAATTAAGTGTTATTCCAAAGGTGTTCAGCATTTTCAGTTTTGGTTTAGCCACAGGTTACTAAAGGACTCTTGCTGTCTTTTAAATCATTGAATAGGTATATTACACTTGTTCTCATTGGCCCCCTGTACACTGTACAGGTGTGTTAGGCCTTTTTTGATGGGACAATCCTGGACACTGTACAGGTGTGTTAGGCCTTTTTTGATGGGACAATCCTGGACACTGTACAGGTATGTTAGAACTATTTTGATGGGATAATCCTGTACACTGTACAGGTATGTTAAGCCTATTTTGATGGGATAATCCTGTACACTGTACTGGTATGTATACAAGACCTGTAGAGATTAACTACCTCTGTACTGGTATGTATACAAGACCTGTAGAGATTAACTACCTCTGTACTGGTATGTATACAAGACCTGTAGAGATTAACTACTTCTGTACTGGTATGTATACAAGACCTGTAGAGATTAACTACCTCTGTACACTGTACTGGTATGTATACAAGACCTGTAGAGATTAACTACCTCTGTACTGGTATGTATACAAGACCTGTAGAGATTAACTACCTCTGTACTGGTATGTATACAAGACCTGTAGAGATTAACTACCTCTGTACACTGTACTGGTATGTATACAAGACCTGTAGAGATTAACTACCTCTGTACTGGTATGTATACAAGACCTGTAGAGATTAACTACCTCTGTACACTGTACTGGTATGTATACCAGACCTGTAGAGATTAACTACCTCTGTACACTGTACTGGTATGTATACAAGACCTGTAGAGATTAACTACCTCTGCACACTGTTCCGGTATGTATACAAGACCTGTAGAGATTAACTACCTCTGTACACTGTACTGGTATGTATACAAGACCTGTAGAGATTAACTACCTCTGTACACTGTACTGGTATGTATACAAGACCTGTAGAGATTAACTACCTCTGTACTGGTATGTATACAAGACCTGTAGAGATTAACTACCTCTGTACTGGTATGTATACAAGACCTGTAGAGATTAACTACTTCTGTACTGGTATGTATACAAGACCTGTAGAGATTAACTACCTCTGTACACTGTACTGGTATGTATACAAGACCTGTAGAGATTAACTACCTCTGTACACTGTACTGGTATGTATACAAGACCTGTAGAGATTAACTACCTCTGTACTGGTATGTATACAAGACCTGTAGAGATTAACTACCTCTGTACTGGTATGTATACAAGACCTGTAGAGATTAACTACTTCTGTACTGGTATGTATACAAGACCTGTAGAGATTAACTACCTCTGTACACTGTACTGGTATGTATACAAGACCTGTAGAGATTAACTACCTCTGTACTGGTATGTATACAAGACCTGTAGAGATTAACTACCTCTGTACTGGTATGTATACAAGACCTGTAGAGATTAACTACCTCTGTACACTGTACTGGTATGTATACAAGACCTGTAGAGATTAACTACCTCTGTACTGGTATGTATACAAGACCTGTAGAGATTAACTACCTCTGTACACTGTACTGGTATGTATACCAGACCTGTAGAGATTAACTACCTCTGTACTGGTATGTATACAAGACCTGTAGAGATTAACTACCTCTGTACACTGTACTGGTATGTATACAAGAGCTGTAGAGATTAACTACCCCTGTACTGGTATGTATACAAGACCTGTAGAGATTAACTACCTCTGTACTGGTATGTATACAAGACCTGTAGAGATTAACTACTTCTGTACTGGTATGTATACAAGACCTGTAGAGATTAACTACCTCTGTACTGGTATGTATACAAGACCTGTAGAGATTAACTACCTCTGTACACTGTACTGGTATGTATACAAGACCTGTAGAGATTAACTACCTCTGTACACTGTACTGGTATGTATACAAGACCTGTAGAGATTAACTACCTCTGTACTGGTATGTATACAAGACCTGTAGAGATTAACTACCTCTGTACACTGTACTGGTATGTATACAAGACCTGTAGAGATTAACTACCTCTGTACTGGTATGTATACAAGACCTGTAGAGATTAACTACTTCTGTACTGGTATGTATACAAGACCTGTAGAGATTAACTACCTCTGTACACTGTACTGGTATGTATACAAGACCTGTAGAGATTAACTACCTCTGTACTGGTATGTATACAAGACCTGTAGAGATTAACTACCTCTGTACTGGTATGTATACAAGACCTGTAGAGATTAACTACCTCTGTACACTGTACTGGTATGTATACAAGACCTGTAGAGATTAACTACCTCTGTACTGGTATGTATACAAGACCTGTAGAGATTAACTACCTCTGTACACTGTACTGGTATGTATACCAGACCTGTAGAGATTAACTACCTCTGTACACTGTACTGGTATGTATACAAGACCTGTAGAGATTAACTACCTCTGCACACTGTTCCGGTATGTATACAAGACCTGTAGAGATTAACTACCTCTGTACACTGTACTGGTATGTATACAAGACCTGTAGAGATTAACTACCTCTGTACACTGTACTGGTATGTATACAAGACCTGTAGAGATTAACTACCTCTGTACTGGTATGTATACAAGACCTGTAGAGATTAACTACCTCTGTACTGGTATGTATACAAGACCTGTAGAGATTAACTACTTCTGTACTGGTATGTATACAAGACCTGTAGAGATTAACTACCTCTGTACACTGTACTGGTATGTATACAAGACCTGTAGAGATTAACTACCTCTGTACACTGTACTGGTATGTATACAAGACCTGTAGAGATTAACTATCTCTGTACTGGTATGTATACAAGACCTGTAGAGATTAACTACCTCTGTACTGGTATGTATACAAGACCTGTAGAGATTAACTACTTCTGTACTGGTATGTATACAAGACCTGTAGAGATTAACTACCTCTGTACACTGTACTGGTATGTATACAAGACCTGTAGAGATTAACTACCTCTGTACTGGTATGTATACAAGACCTGTAGAGATTAACTACCTCTGTACTGGTATGTATACAAGACCTGTAGAGATTAACTACCTCTGTACACTGTACTGGTATGTATACAAGACCTGTAGAGATTAACTACCTCTGTACTGGTATGTATACAAGACCTGTAGAGATTAACTACCTCTGTACACTGTACTGGTATGTATACCAGACCTGTAGAGATTAACTACCTCTGTACTGGTATGTATACAAGACCTGTAGAGATTAACTACCTCTGTACACTGTACTGGTATGTATACAAGAGCTGTAGAGATTAACTACCCCTGTACTGGTATGTATACAAGACCTGTAGAGATTAACTACCTCTGTACTGGTATGTATACAAGACCTGTAGAGATTAACTACTTCTGTACTGGTATGTATACAAGACCTGTAGAGATTAACTACCTCTGTACTGGTATGTATACAAGACCTGTAGAGATTAACTACCTCTGTACACTGTACTGGTATGTATACAAGACCTGTAGAGATTAACTACCTCTGTACACTGTACTGGTATGTATACAAGACCTGTAGAGATTAACTACCTCTGTACTGGTATGTATACAAGACCTGTAGAGATTAACTACCTCTGTACACTGTACTGGTATGTATACAAGACCTGTAGAGATTAACTACCTCTGTACACTGTACTGGTATGTATACAAGACCTGTAGAGATTAACTACCTCTGTACTGGTATGTATACAAGACCTGTAGAGATTAACTACCTCTGTACACTGTACTGGTATGTATACAAGACCTGTAGAGATTAACTACCTCTGTACACTGTACTGGTATGTATACAAGACCTGTAGAGATTAACTACCTCTGTACACTGTACTGATATAAAACACTTATTGTGATATACTACCTGTAAATGTTGCCAGAACACTGATATTTGTCAGGGGGCAATGCCCAGTAATGGGAGAACTTGTGGATACCTGTTAACAACTAACCCACTCACCCATTCAAACAACTAACCACCCACCCACCCTACCAACCAACCAAACACCCACCCACCAACCAACTTAACCCAACCAACTAACCCACCCACCCACCCTACCAACAAACCAACCAACCAACCAACTCACCCACCCAACCAACCAACTAACCACCCAACCAACAAACCAACCAACTAACCACCCACCCACCCACCCACCCACCCACCCACCCAACAAACCAACCAACCAACCACCCACCCACCCACCAACCCACCCACCTACCAAACACCCACCCTACCAACAAACCAACCAACCAACCAAGCACCCACCCACCCACCCACCCACCCACTCTTTCAAACAACCAACCAACCAACCAAGGTTACCCCTGTTCAGTGTATAATGTTATGCACAGGACATACATAATTTGTGATCTAGAAGAGGTCTGCTTGTATATGATATATTCACCTGATGTATTGTGTAGATATTTCCTGGCTATGTTTGCACCATTCCTGCACACAGAGGCTTCTCCCGTTCACATTTTGGCAAAAGTCAAACATTTCTTCCCCAGTATCAAAGCCAGAAAAAGTTAGGGTTTTTGTGGCTAGAGAATCTTTGGCTCTGAAGAGAATTCTTGCGACAAAACAATATCTTTTGGAAGCCAGATTTATAAAAAAAAAAATTAAACTTTTTTTTTGCGATATATGGATTTTGTGTGTGTAAATTTGCCAAGCTATCGGTTGGCAGTGTTACATACAAAATAAATCCACTCAGTAAACACTCTCGATGAACTTCTTGATTTTATTTGTTACTTCATGTCAGGAATCTCAGTGAATTTTTACTGTCATCATTGAGGAGGTAATTTTGTTATTGAAGACTTTGTGAGTTAACTTTGGGTTGTTAGGTCAACAAGAAGACAGATGATGAAGAAAGGATACCATCAATTTGTTTATTGTTTACTATTAGATGTTTGTAAGGTGCCAGCATTTTTGTTTACGTGAATTCCACTGGAAAAAGTGGTCATCATTCTGAACTCAGTCTTATTTCTGTAACATTCTTACGTCTCTGCTGTCTAGGAATTGGTCAGAAGTGATATTTTCAGATCTTGGTTAATTTCAATTCTTTTGGTATTTCTGAATTAAAACCACAGATCCAGGACAGATCTCTATCTTCAGTCTTTACTGTTATATAATTGATATGTATAATGGCGAATCAGACTTGACCGTCTCTGTAAAAGAACGTGAGCTTTTAAATTTCATTTCTTCCAATTTTATTGAATCCTCTTAATGCTTGGGCAGGTTGGGTTTTCTGTATTAGGCATTTCTTAGTCAGTATGGTACGTTCTATTTCATACCATTCATTAATGAGATATTATTAAACCTATGAAAGGAAATGATGAATTTAAAGTTTTACATGTACATATTTGAAATATTACAAAATGTTTGTTGAAACTCAGCTAGGATTTTTCATCTCCATCAGTTCATGTCTGTAGCTTCAATTTAAATCTTCAATTATTTTGGTTAAAAAAAAGTATTAGAATGTTTGGAGTTACGCAAGCGCTGTCTGGTACAGAAATAGATGTCTGATGTTATACACAGATACATCAGAGATGTTTGGCAGGCTTATCTGTCATATAGATATATCAGGAATTTATAGGTAACAGGGAGGGTCTGTGTGGCCAGCTTCATCACCAAACCAACAGTCAAACTACCAAAGATAGTCTAAAACTGACAACAGGGAGGGTCTGTGTGGCCAGCTTCATCACCAAACCAACAGTCAAACTACCAAAGATAGTCTAAAACTGACAACAGGGAGGGTCTGTGTGGCCAGCTTCATCACCAAACCAACTGGCCAACTACCATAGATAGTCTAAAATTGACAACAGGGAGGGTCTGTGTGGCCAGCTTCATCACCAAACCAACATTCCAAGTACCATAGATAGTCTTAAAACTGACAACAGGGAGGGTCAGTGTGGCCAGATAGTCTAAAACTGACAACAGGGAGGGTGTGTGTGGCCAGCTTCATCACCAAACCAACAGTCAAACTACCAAAGATAGTCTAAAACTGACAACAGGGAGGGTCTGTGTGGCCAGCTTCATCACCAAACCAACATTCCAACTACCATAGATAGTCTAAAATTGACAACAGGGAGGGTCTGTGTGGCCAGCTTCATCACCAAACCAACATTCCAACTACCATAGATAGTCTAAAACTGACAACAGGGAGGGTCTGTGTGGCCAGCTTCATCACCAAACCAACATTCCAACTACCATAGATAGTCTAAAATTGACAACAGGGAGGGTCTGTATGGCCAGCTTCATCACCAAACCAACATTCCAAGTACCATAGATAGTCTTAAAACTGACAACAGGGAGGGTCAGTGTGGCCAGATAGTCTAAAACTGACAACAGGGAGGGTGTGTGTGGCCAGATAGTCTAAAACTGACAACAGGGAGGGTGTGTGTGGCCAGATAGTCTAAAACTGACAACAGGGAGGGTCTGTGTGGCCAGATAGTCTAAATCTGACAACAGGGAGGGTCTGTGTGGCCAGATAGTCTAAAACTGACAACAGGGAGGGTCTGTGTGGCCAGCTTCATCACCAAACCAACTGGCCAACTACCATAGATAGTCTAAAACTGACAACAGGGAGGGTCTGTGTGGCCAGCTTCATCACCAAACAAACAGTCAAACTACCGTAGATAGTCTAAAACTGACAACAGGGAGGGTCTGTGTGGCCAGATAGTCTAAAACTGACAACAGGGAGGGTCTGTGTGGCCAGATGGTCTAAAACTGACAACAGGGAGGGTCTGTGTGGCCAGCTTCATCACCAAACCAACAGTCAAACTATGATAGATAGTCTAAAACTGACAACAGGGAGGGTCTGTGTGGCCAGATAGTCTAAAACTGACAACAGGGAGGGTCTGTGTGGCCAGCTTCATCACCAAACCAACTGGCCAACTACCATAGATAGTCTAAAACTGACAACAGGGAGGGTCTGTGTGGCCAGCTTCATCACCAAACAAACAGTCAAACTACCGTAGATAGTCTAAAACTGACAACAGGGAGGGTCTGTGTGGCCAGATAGTCTAAAACTGACAACAGGGAGGGTCTGTGGCCAGCTTCATCACCAAACCAACAGTCAAACTATTATAGATAGTCTAAAACTGACAACAGGGAGGGTCTGTGTGGCCAGCTTCATCACCAAACAAACAGTCAAACTACCGTAGATAGTCTAAAACTGACAACAGGGAGAGTCTGTGTGGCCAGATAATCTAAATCTGACAACAGGGAGGGTCTGTGTGGCCAGATAGTCTAAAACTGACAACAGGGAGGGTCTGTGTGGCCAGCTTCATCACCAAACCAACTGGCCAACTACCATAGATAGTCTAAAACTGACAACAGGGAGGGTCTGTGTGGCCAGCTTCATCACCAAACAAACAGTCAAACTACCGTAGATAGTCTAAAACTGACAACAGGGAGGGTCTGTGTGGCCAGATAGTCTAAAACTGACAACAGGGAGGGTCTGTGTGGCCAGATGGTCTAAAACTGACAACAGGGAGGGTCTGTGTGGCCAGCTTCATCACCAAACCAACAGTCAAACTATGATAGATAGTCTAAAACTGACAACAGGGAGGGTGTGTGTGGCCAGCTTCATCACCAAACCAACAGTCAAACTATGATAGATAGTCTAAAACTGACAACAGGGAGGGTCTGTGTGGCCAGATAGTCTAAAACTGACAACAGGGAGGGTCTGTGTGGCCAGCTTCATCACCAAACCAACTGGCCAACTACCATAGATAGTCTAAAACTGACAACAGGGAGGGTCTGTGTGGCCAGCTTCATCACCAAACAAACAGTCAAACTACCGTAGATAGTCTAAAACTGACAACAGGGAGGGTCTGTGTGGTCAGATAGTCTAAAACTGACAACAGGGAGGGTCTGTGTGGCCAGATGGTCTAAAACTGACAACAGGGAGGGTCTGTGTGGCTAGCTTCATCACCAAACCAACAGTCAAACTATGATAGATAGTCTAAAACTGACAACAGGGAGGGTCTGTGTGGCCAGATAGTCTAAAACTGACAACAGGGAGGGTCTGTGGCCAGCTTCATCACCAAACCAACAGTCAAACTATTATAGATAGTCTAAAACTGACAACAGGGAGGGTGTGTGTGGCCAGATAGTCTAAAACTGACAACAGGGAGGGTGTGTGTGGCCAAATAGTCTAAAACTGACAACAGGGAGGGTGTGTATGGCCAGATAGTCTAAAACTGACAACAGGGAGGGTGTGTGTGGCCAGATAGTCTAAAACTGACAACAGGGAGAGTCTGTGTGGCCAGGTAGTCTAAAACTGACAACAGGGAGGGTGTGTGTGGCCAGATAGTCTAAAACTGACAACAGGGAGGGTGTGTGTGGCCAGATAGTCTAAAACTGACAACAGGGAGGGTGTGTGTGGCCAGATAGTCTAAAACTGACAACAGGGAGGGTGTGTGTGGCCAGATAGTCTAAAACTGACAACAGGGAGGGGGTGTGTGGCCAGATAGTCTAACACTGACAACAGGGAGGGTGTGTGTGGCCAGATAGTCTAACACTGACAACAGGGAGGGTGTGTGTGGCCAGATAGTCTAAAACTGACAACAGGGAGGGTGTGTGTGGCCAGATAGTCTAACACTGACAACAGGGAGGGTGTGTGTGGCCAGATAGTCTAAAACTGACAACAGGGAGGGTGTGTGTGGCCAGATAGTCTAAAACTGACAACAGGGAGGGGGAAAAGGATAGGAAGTTGTAGAATCACCTGGCATATACTTTAAGATACAATCACTAGTCATAGGAGATAATCAGCAGACAAATTGAAATAGGAATATCAGGACATTATGGATATTTGGGAAAGTCATGTATGGTACAGGTAGAGCAATGCTTCTTCGGTTTATAAACGAAATAAATGTTTATATAAAATGTGTACCACATGGACAGTGCATCATGGTAACTAATTTTACCCAGACTTACTGATATCTTTCGGTATTTCCTGTACACCTGAGGGAAGGATTCGAGTCATAATCTGCACAATGATAGAAAAAATTACTGACTCAATATAATGAAAGGAACATTTCCGTGGATACAGAAAACATTTATACAGACAAATCGTGCTGTGGCTCACTGCCAGTTATTTTCTTAAAATATCAAACAGATTTGGTGTAGCAATATCTACTACTGAGATAAATATATACACTGTACCTTTCTTATGCAGGTGGAAGGCTATGTAGAAACTGTGTGTTATTTATAATCTGTTTTCTTGCACTGTCTATCAATTTTGTCATTGTTCTGCAAACAATTCATGCTTTAACTTTTTATTTACATATGTTTGATAAGATCTTTCGCATATTTTACGCGTAGGTTCCCCTTGGTTGGTATTTTAAATGTTTAATTTTGAGTCTGATGGAAAACGGAATAGCTAAAAGACCACCTTCATTTAGTTTGATAGATCTTGATGAAAAAGATTTATCGCACAACTGTTAACAAAGGCCTAGTGTCTTTATGAGCTCACCTGCCAGAAGCAGCTTCTGCTGTGGCACATTGTCCATCATCCTGCGTCAGTCATCCGTCTTCTTCTCAATAATTGGAAGACCCAGGGAGCTAATATTTGGTCTGTAGCATGCTGGAATGATGAGCGACCAGGTGTGTTCGTATGATTAAGACCAACTTTTAAAGTCACATAGGTCAGATGTCTTCAAAGGACTTCTTCTCAATAACCAAAAGGGCCAGAGTACTAATATTTGGCCTGTAGCATACTAGAATGATGAGCGACCAGGTGTGTACAAATTAATGACCTTGACTGACTTTTAAAAGTCAGGGGTCAAATGTGTTCAAATCTTCTCAAATATCGAGAAGACTCAAGATATTGCTATTGGGTCTGTAGCACTCTGCCACACCTTTTTTCCTCATGAGTCGGGGTGTACTGCTTATATACCATGCGGCTTATATGTGGACAAAAAAAAATCGGAAGGATGGAAAAAAAAACCCAGAAAAACTAGGAAGTGTATCAGTACACCAGTACGAGTCGATAACAAGTTTTTATACAAGTGCTTGCCCATCACATGTATTTTGACTGAAACAGATTTTCTTGATCCATCATTTGCAGTTGTATACAGGATGATTTGAAGATTAAATAAAAGTAATATTCTGGTGGATTTAAGTAATCGTACCTTTTAACATAAATTACAATAATATCTTCTTGACTTTTGCCATAGACTATAATGGATGTTTACAATAGCCTGGGATCAATAGGTCATCGGGTTATAGGTCAAATTCCCCCCCCCCCCCTCCCCTCGTCCTTGTTTATGATATGACATCCTTTAACTTACAAGAAGAAATAATATGGGACTATAAGAATATGATCATGCAAAGTCCTATTATTTATTAAATGTTTCACTGACGATTTTGGTAAATTACCCTCTGTTATATAAACAATGTTTGGTCAACGTAACAGTGATCACTTAGTACGATCTGCCTTCCGTTATCTGTTACCAGTATATCAAACGTCAACAATAGTGGTCACCATCTAGTAAGAAAGGGTGCGGCTTATATATGGATAAAATCGAAAAATCTCTAAAAACTGGACCTGTAACTTATAACCTGGAAAATACAGTAACCAACATTCAAGAAATGGGTCAAATGTATTCATAAACTTCATTAATAACCAGCCACTGGACCATGATATATATATGTGTAGTAGCTTGGGAAAATTTGAAGTTTGTAGCAGTTTTGTAAGCTGCAGAACAGATGGGCGACTCAGGCCTATTTGGACTTTTGAATGTGAATACACAATACTCAGGACTTTTTGAAATCTTTTTAGACTTTTGATAGGCTTTCAGTTAAAGATTGGACTCAACTGTTTTTTGATAAAACATGATGACAAGTTTGGTATCAGATTAGTTTGTCACTAATACAACCATGATCTACAAAACACATTGACTACTTGTGACCTGCCTCAGTAGCTGAAGTATTACATCCGCATCGTCTACGTACATGTGTCAAATACCTAACTACACTCACAAACAGCATGCCACTTTTCACAAGGGGGCAGACTTATACATCATTAATTGGAGCTGATTATCTAATTATGAAGAAAGTTGACTGATCTTTAAAGTTTCTGAAATTGAAATACATATTTCTAAACTTACAAAAATTGTGATTTGAAGAAATAAGAGTTAAAAATTTCTGTTGCTTGATGAATGTTATGTAATTCTAAACAATATACAGAGTACATGTGTTTTTTATTGTTTCTGTTAAGTATGTTGAAAAATAAAGAATTGAAAGCATAGTCTCAAACAACAGCATCAAAGTTTTTGGTAAAATCGAAATCACCATAGTAAGTTTAAAATGTCTTGTTTTACTGATTTTTGGTATACAAATGAGTTGAGTGAATTCTAGCGAAATAAAATGAGATAAAATGTATAGACAGATCTATATATTGTATAAAGGTTTCATTTCCCTTTCATTCTTGTACTCTAATTTACATAATTATTATTATTATTAAAGCCAGTTAGGTTTTTTCTGTTATTCCTTCTTGGTTTCCACATAGTGATATTAGTGAAAAGTACTGAAAGGATAAAACAGTGGTTTGATGTATGATATTTTACCAATTGATACTGTAAGGAACATTGTATGATATTTTACTAATTGATACTGTAAGGAACATAGTATGATATCTTACTAATTGATAATGTAAGGAACATTGTATGATATCTTACTAATTGATAATGTAAGGAACATTTTATGATATCTTACTAATTGATAATGTAAGGAACATTGTATGATATCTTACTAATTGATACTGTAAGGAACATTGTATGATATCTTACTAATTGATAATGTAAGGAACATTGTATGATATCTTACTAATTGATAATGTAAGGAACATTGTATGATATTTTACAAATTGATACTGTAAGGAACATTGTATGATATTTTACAAATTGAAATTGTAAGGAACTTCTCACCTATTTGTTAACTCAGTAGATAACATTTTAACATGTTTTTCATTAGCTTATGTCAATGATCAGGTCACATAGCTATGATAATAACTGTAAACAAAGCTTCCAGGGATGCTGTCTGTCATTACTCTACCCCAGGGAGTCCCTGAATCCCTACTCCCTACAGTACATGTACAGTAGACCCCCCTCAGGACTATTCCTTGTGTGTTTGTACTATCTCTTTAGTCTCAATATGCAGTCTCCAAATAAGGGGGAGTGGGCTAGGCCATTCATCCCTCAATGGGGAGACAAGAGTGGCCGAGAGTAAAATAAGTGTGAAATTTAACTTTAACAATGGTTGAAATTGGTGTCTGATCTGTTTAACTGTCTGTGTAATTTTCCCTTTCCTCACAGGAAGTGCGCTGTGTTATATGATAGTCGGGTAATAGGAAAAGAATTTTTGTGGCTTCGGCTGCTGAAACTGAGGGCATCTGTCTCTCTCCCCTCCCTATCCAGACAACATGGACTGGCCCATGGAGAAGTGTATATAGTATAGTGTACAAGCTTAGATCTGTCGAGAAGAACTAACGTAGGATTTGTTAGGAGCCAAGGAAGAAGTGTGTGTAAATCGCATGCATATTCATTGAAGATATTGAGAAAATTGTGAAATCTAAAAAAAAAGATAATATCTGTGAACTTTGGAACTTTCAAGAACTTATGTTTCGAAGTGTGATATTAACTATAGCTTCCCTGTCCTGACATCCAGCAAAATGTCGGACAGTTTATCGGATATAACGGACCTTTCGGAGCTTTCGCCCTCCACAACGACTATTAGTACAGTGGCAGTACAATCTGGTCGCTCAAAAGTTGTACTCGCAATATTACGAGTAAGTAACACAAGGATTGCTAGCATTAGTTATAGCAAATAACATGCATGGAATGTGTGGTTAATGTGTTTTATGAACCCTTTCAATTTCATATATCATTAGAGGTCAATAACTGTACATTGATATACCTGAAATATATAAGGAATTTTTTTCAATATAATTTTAACTTTTGATAAAAGTTTATCAATACATACAATTTCTGAATATAGAACAAAGTGTTTAGAAGTGATACATGTATAAATGGGTTAATTTTTGTCATGCTTCATACTAAAGTGCCTGTGTAGATCTACTTATGGAAGTTTCCTCAATCTACCTCTATTCCTATCTTCACAGTATTTTGATGTAAACAACAACTTCCTGTTTCAAATTAGTCAGGAATTTTTATACCCTTTGCCTGTGATACTATATATAGACCTGTAATGAGGAGGGTGTTTAACGCAGTGTTTCCAGGTCTCTTCAAAGTTCTAACTACCAGTAGGTCTGGTTACCTGTGTTTATATATAGATATTTCTGGATGTAGGATTTCATAGTCTATCTAAAATCACTATAGAAAAAGGCCCTTTTGTGATGGTCTTATGTTTAAGGTTTCCAGATTATGCTGAATATAATTGTTTCTCATTTGTGGAGAATAAAATCTTAAAGTGCATGAAAATTACACCACTTACTCCCCCGCACACCCACACACCCACACATAACCCTCCTCCTTCCAAACGAAATGAAATCCATCTAAATCTTTTCAACCAAACAAATTCATGTAGAATATACATTCTACCTATATTAACACAGGTCCATCATACATTGAATTATACATTGAAAGACTGCCTTTTGCTTGTAACAAGACCATCTTTTGTTTTCAAATTGACTGAAGTAAAACCTTTCTTGAAAGACCATCTTTTGCTTGTAAGTTGACTGAAGTAAAACCTGTCTTGAAAAAACATTTTTTTTGCTTGTAAGTTGACTAAAGTAAAACCTGTCTTGAAAGTCCATCTTTTGCTTGTAAGTTGACTGAAGTAAAACCTGTCTTGAAAGACCATCTTTTGCTTGTAAGTTGACTGAAGTAAAACCTGTCTTGAAAGACCATCTTTTGCTTGTAAGTTGACTGAAGTAAAACCTGTCTAAAACCTGTCTTGAAAAAACATTTTTTTTTGCTTGTAAGTTGACTGAAGTAAAACCTGTCTTGAAAGACCATCTTTTGCTTGTAAGTTGACTGAAGTAAAACCTGTCTTGAAAGACAATCTTTTGCTTGTAAGTTGACCGAAGTAAAACCTGTCTTGAAAGACCATCTTTTGCTTGTAAGTTTACTGAAGTAAAACCTGTTTTGAAAAACCATCTTTTGCTTGTAAGTTTACTGAAGTAAAACCTGTCTTGAAAGACCATCTTTTGCTTGTAAGTTTACTGAAGTAAAACCTGTCTTGAAAGACCATCTTTTGCTTGTAAGTTTACTGAAGTAAAACCTGTCTTGAAAGACCATCTTCTGTCTTGAAAGACCATCTTTTGCTTGTAAGTTGACTGAAGTAAAACCTGTCTTGAAAGACCATCATTTGCTTGTAAGTTGACTGAAGTAAAACCTGTCTTGAAAGACAATCTTTTGCTTGTAAGTTGACTGAAGTAAAACCTGTCTTGAAAGACCATCATTTGCTTGTAAGTTGACTGAAGTAAAACCTGTCTTGAAAGACCATCTTTTGCTTGTAAGTTGACTGAAGTAAAACCTGTCTTGAAAGACCATCTTTTGCTTGAAAGACCATCTTTTGCTTGTAAGTTGACCGAAGTAAAACCTGTCTTGAAAGACCATCTTTTGCTTGTAAGACCATCATTTGCTTGTAAGTTGACTGAAGTAAAACCTGTCTTGAAAGACCATTTGTTTGATGAGACCATATTTGCTTGTAGTTTGGCAGAAGTAAAACTTGTTTTGAAAGAGTGTCTTTGACTGATAAGTTGACTGAGGAGTTCTGTTATGTCCAAGAGTTGCCACTTGCCCATTAAATGATTACAAAATGTTACTTTTGTGAAGAAAGGGAGAAATTAAATGCATATGAACAGTGCTACGTTTGTTAAATAATAGATAGGCATTATGTAATCATAGTTCTTAGTCTTCAAGTTAAAGACGCAGTTTCTGAAAGATGAACTTATGCCAAAAATAAAGATGGAAGTGATGAGAGATGGTTACAAAAAAAAATGTCTGATATTTATCATCAGATTCTTGTGTTACTGGTGATGGTCGGTACAGAGAATTAGCCAATAAATCCGTGACTGCTACCCTGTACCATCCCATACCACAAACATATGAGAAACATATCAGGAATGTAGACAGTTTCTGGCAGGAATCCCATCTCAAAGATAGTGAGGATAAAAAAATATCCTGCAGTGAGTGGCATCATGTCTGATATCTCCCGTTGGTAGCCTCCTCCAGTACAGCACCAGTCCCTGAGGTAAAATCTGTGTACCTTAGGATACTGGCACTGCCAAGTATTGGATGTAGGTATTTATATAATACCTGGTACAGATTTTATTACAGTCCAATCTGCAAAGGGTTGTGTATATAGTGGTTATGGTAAAGTACTGCCAGACTTGATACAGGGCTAAACCAGGGAGAGTAGTCAGGGCATTTTCTGGTAGTTCTATAGGGCAAAAATATGGGCCCTACTCCAGATAGAATTTATTTCATAACATAGGCCAGCTACTTCACTGTAATCCAAGAAGGTACAGAGTGCTGATGGCTACTGTAGTCCTAGTTAAATATAGCTTTCTTGGACAAGGGTTGTGCTGTGTTAATACATACTAATTATCTCTTATTACAAAGAGGGAGGGGGAGGGTAGGGGAAAGCTAGAGAAGGTGTTCTGTCAAGGTCATTACTGATTTCTGTGAAAGGATTTCTTGTTGATGTGAATTGAAAACAGTCACTGCATTAGTATTACCGGACTCTTCAGTGGGTAATATAAGATCCTCATCACTATGTCATGTTTATTCTAGACTGTATCTATGTTATAACACAGACTGTGGGGGACCTACAATCCGCCACACATTCTAATGCCCAGTCCTAAATGCCTGACTGTTTAAATTTATATTATTTGTTCTGACACGTTTTCATTCTTGTTTATTGTTTTCTCACTCTGAAAAGTTAATTTTGATATGTTTGGGGAGGGGAGAGGAAGATGACGGGAGTGAGGGGATGGATTTTGGAATTTCCATTAAAGATGATCGTTTTGCAATTGAGTTTGTTATGTTAAGTGTCATTGACTTTAGTGATGACTATATAACTGTTAAGGATGGAACTTAGAATCCAGAAGTAGAAATTATATCAATATTTTACAGATGGGATGTATCAACTTGAGTCAGATTTGTAGGAGGAGGTAAGGGTATTATGGTTCAGTTCGGAATGAAGTGATAACACAGACTAATATCAATATGCGTGTTTTGTGATTAGGCTGGCCTAGACTTGCTCAAGTCGTAAACTTGGACAGACAAGGAGTACCTCAGTATAGTAACAGAAGTGTGTGTGTCTTGGAGTTTAGAGATATAGGAGAGATGAAAGTGTGAGTCAGACAGATAGATAAGGGATACAGAATCCTTTGGCTGGGTATTGACAGCTCTCTAGGGTGTAGGAGGCTGTGCAGTCATACCAACATGTGCCCAGTCAGATCAGATGGCAATGATAATCTTCCATGTCCACTGTGCTATATCTTATCACTTGTAACAGTAAGGAACTGGTGATATATCATAACTCTGTGTTTGGTTACATAACCCTGTTTTATTGTTGAGTGGAGCTATCAGCATCTCAGGCCTTTGGTCTTATCATCTTGTATCATTGACACTTGGTTTCTTCTTGTGGAGGCAGTGGGGTTGGCAAAGAGGAAATATGTAGTTAACAGGACGTAACATTCTAGGGCTTTTTCAGTAGAAAAACTTTTCAGGTGCAGGGTTTATGTCACTGTAACAGCAGGGATATATGTTGTATCATCAGTCATTTATCAACAGTCAAGATAATCTTAGAACAGGACTGAGAAAAGTTCTTTAAATCACATGGTATGATAAACTAGTTGTGAGATATTGAAAATAATCCAAATTTTCAGATTTGTAATCAGGATCTCAACAGTGACTTGGTATCTGGTTTTTGCAGACTCTATTTAGATCGAGTGCTTGAATTGTCTAGGTGAAAACAGTTCAGTGAGTTTTGAGTTTGACTGTTTTACCACGAGTGGTTCTCTGCATCTTTAGATGTCTGTACTTAATGGTCAGGTTAGCATGGTGGTCTTGTTTTGAACCTATCACAAGGATGATGTAAGACTGACGATAAAGACTTGTTAAAGAAACTTTCTCCACTGATTCATGTTTTTATCTTCAACAGCTTGTGCCTTATTAGTACAAGTACAAATTCTCTCCTGTTTACTCCCAATTCTTTCTTTACCTATGAAATAAAATTGACTTCACAAAACCATCCATAGAACACCACTTGTCTGTTTCAATAGACTTATCACCTAATATTCGTAGATATCCAACTTAGGTTACAGTAACGAAAATTCTTTTCCAACAAAACGAACCAAATATAGAATATCACAAACCATGTGGTCTACAGACTTTTCAATTAATTTTTATCCTTAAATGACAGGGTCATTTCTAAAATTTATGTTAGTACATAAGCATACAAAAATCGCACTGATGACCAAATATAGAATATCACAAACCATGTGGTCTACAGACTTTTCAATTAATTTTTATCCTTAAATGACAGGGTCATTTCTAAAATTTATGTTAGTACATAAGCATAAGAATTTTGTATTGAATTTTCATACTGTTTAAATCTACCAAGCACTGATGACTTGGTTTTACTTGATCAGCTGTAAATCTACCGAGCACTGATGACTTGGTTTTACTTTATCAGCTGTAAATCTACCAAGCACTGATGACTTGGTTTTACTTGATCAGCTGTAAATCTACCAAGCACTGATGACTTGGTTTTACTTTATTAGCTGTAAATCTACCAAGCACTGATGACTTGGTTTTACTTGATCAGCTGTAAATCTACCAAGCACTGCTGACTTGGTTTTACTTGATCAGCTGTAAATCTACCAAGCACTGATGACTTGGTTTTACTTGATCAGCTGCTGGTTTTATCCTACCAAGCACTGATGACTAGGTTTTACTTTATTAGCTGTAAATCTACCGAGCACTGCTGACTTGGTTTTACTTGATCAGCTGTAAATCTACCGAGCACTGATGACTTGGTATTACTTTATTAGCAGTATATTATATAAAGCATTTTGAACGGATCAATTTTCATGCTTTTTCAAAAATAAAATTTATTTCATGGACACTTGATTCTGTGGATGATTACAGCTCAGTAAATCAACTTGTACCTAATTCAGCAGTTTAAAATTAATAGTTTTTCAGTAGGTTGTTCACAAATAAAATCAATCTGTTAAAAAACTTCCAGATAAAAGAGTTCCTAGTCAAGTGCTTTTCTGTGATATTAACAGAAAGTCCTGCATAACAACTCTTTACCCTGTGGTGTTGGGTTTCCTCTGATATACTCATTGGTATGTTATTAGTTTGACTGATCATCTCCAGAGTTAGGGTTTAACACAACAATATAAGCTAAACTTTGAGTTTTATCAGTAGTGATTCTGTACCAGCTCGCCTTTGGCACCACTCCATAGCTCCTATCCACTCAGTTCTGTATATTCTGGACCCATTCTCCGTCCTGAGGCTATATCAAACATTTTTCTTGAACAGTAATGTTAATGCCCTGGGATACTGGAATTGACCATTGAAAGTCATGTTGTCCACAACATTATGATTTGTTCTAATGCCTCATTATGCCCTTGTGAAAAGTGTTACTAAGTATGTGATGCAGTGGTCAATCACTTGCTCTCAAAATAGTTAATTATTGGTTTGATTCTCAGATATAACATGAAACTCTATGACCCGACCATGTGAGTTATCTCAGGGTTATACTCTGATTTCCTTCAAAAGTGCACAATTGATGTGGTTTATACTTGCTATATATCATAAGGACAATATAATCACCTCCCTGCTACTATTCTGGTCATCCTGTACCACTAATCTGTGCCCTCACATGCCAGGAAAGGATAGCCCAGAGTAGGAGGGAGGTGGGGGTGGGGGGGGGGGGGGGGGGGTGTAAGGGGCAGATAGTGATACGGTTGTATATCTCATGCCCATGTAAAATGAAGGTAAGAAATTTCCAGTGAGCATTCACCTACCTGCAGTTCTACAAAAAATAGCTCCTCACAGCTGTACTGGAAATTTGTTACCTGTTCTATTTACAGATGCCAGTACACCACAGCGTACTGCTATAAGCTGGGTTCTGTGTTACCTAACTTTATTCTGAAAGAAACCAGGCCCAGTTGAAGATTAAACATTGTGAAATCTCCTCCAACAGAAACCAGAACATGCTGCCATAGTGTACCATACATTTTACAGAACTATTTTTCCTCATACTCTATCTATAGTAAAGAGTTTTCTTCAGCTGCCCAGTATTATTTTGTATATAGTTATATTCAGACGTTTAATTCAGTAGTTGGTGCCGGTTCCTCATTTTGAAGTACTTCCACTCTTTAGATGATGTTCCCCTCTCCTTAATCATGTGGACTGGCTTTATACCAGCTGTTAATAGCGCTTTCCGTGATTTACTAGATAAACTCTTCTGGCTTCTAGTCTGATAGTCCACAAATAGATAGAGGAAGAAGTAAGCATCTTCGACAGTTTACAACTTCCCAGCACAACTTGCTGGTATACCAAGCTCGAGGGGGGTGGGAGGGGGGATAACATCTGGTACGTCTTGGACTAATCTTCATAAAAAAAACCCCGGAATTTTGGGATTATATGAATGTTCTAACATTAAGTGTAAAATATGCATGTATAATGTAACATATGTAACATTATGTATTGTAAGGGTCAAATTTCAGATGAGTTATATTGTATGACCTTGACCTTTATTTGACCTTTCTTGATTTATCATAAACATATTTCAGAGAGAAAATAAAACTCTGAAAGTTTGTTTGATTTTTAATTTGTTTGGAAGTGATCAAGTATGATCCTTAACAAAACTGTTTACTGTTTCAATGATCTTTTCTGAAGTTGTGCGATTTTGTGACCTTGAATTGGCTTGCTCCATCGTCTGTGACTGTGATTGATCTATTATTTTAATCTAAAATTGTATCTATTTATGTTGTCTTGAACTTGTATGCAGTTGTGACCACATTGCACTGAACTCATGACGTGTTTTAATTGACTCAAGTGTGTAACAGAGGTTGACCTTGAATGACCGTTTATGTTGTAGGGTGCAGAATGGATCAGAGTGCGCGTACACCAAATGGAACCAGACCTGATGGACGTAGGGTCCACACTCGAGGAGGCACTCCAGTATCAGAGAGAACACAACGAGATGTTGGCCAAACTCAAGGTGAGGCTAGCTACGGTTAGATTCATAACTCCAAATTCATTGTGAGGCTGTGATTAAACTCCAAACTCAAGATGAGGCTGAGTTAGGGCTAGATCAATCTCCAAACTCATGGTGAGGCTTGGGGTGAGGTTAGATGAAACTCCAAACTCAAAGTGAGGCTGGGTTAAGGACAGATCGACAGGGTTAGGTCAAACTCAAAACTGAAGATGAGGCTGGGTCATGATTAGACCAAACTCAAAGTCTTTAAAAGAATGTAAGGAGAGATTTTAGAGGGAGCATGTTAAACCGAAAATGCGGATTTAAAAAAGATTTACTTAGTGATAGCATATTTCAAACATTACTTTTACTTTTGACTTGTCATTAATCTTGATTGACACAATGATAAGATATTGTCAGTCAGAATAAACATGGACAAATCATTTCCCGGGAAATTTGATAAATACAAAACACAAGACAGGATAACTTTTTTAACCTGATGCTAGTAACAGTGTTTTAATGTTAATATGAAGAACATGAAACAATTATTTAAAAAAAAAATGTAAAATTTGTCATTCTTATTTTTGAATTTTTATAAATCTAATAAAAATTTTAAAAAGAATCCAAAATGACATTGTTGGATAACATATGTTTTTATCTGTTATCAGATCACTATCTGCATCAAAGATATGCCACTGGGCTGTTCTCTCTCAGACCGGGCCTGCTGATAGTATAGGCACAGACGTGGTCTTATCTCTGTCAGAGTGTAAACAAATATGTACTGTTTTAGTGTATGAAATACTCAAGTATAGTCATCTACAACAGAAAAATAAAAAATTGAAAAAAAAAAAAAAAACCAAACAAAGCCCAAATACAAAGTAATGTGATTTATTGATTCTGCTAATATTACATATCCTGCTGTTTGGTATTTGAATGTTTTTTAAATTTTACTTCAAAAACCTTTTCTAACAGTACATAAATTTATTAGAGGAATTATGTAGATTATAACGCTTCATTACTGTAAAATTTGTTTAGACAAACATAAATTTCCCTATCATTTCAATCATCCTGGTGAATTAGCTAGGTACATTTCTTTAAACTTTAGCAGTTAAGTAGTTTCTACTCAGAACAGCAATCACAATTAAAACGAACACAGTATACACCATGGGTTTTAGACACTGATAAATCCCATAGGGTTTAGATAGGTCAGATAACAGAAAGCTCTTCCATCAAAGTTTTGGCTGGAACCTCCAGAGAGTGTCATCCTTATCTTGTTTAGGATCTGTAAATATTCAGTACACATGCATGATATCTACAAGCCCATGGGTGGGGGATGAAAATAGGGGTAGGGGTCCAACTTGGGTCAGGTTGGGAAAAGTTTTGACTTGATTAGAGCAAATTTGGCCAGCGAAGGTGTCAGGTTGGAGAACTTGTCCGGTAGTATGGGAATTTCTATCAGTGAGTCCTTTTGAAAGGTGAATATATTGTGTTTAAGTGGTAAATTTCCCTAGGAAAAATTTTGAATATGGAAAAGCATTCAGAGGATTCTCATGGAAATTATCACATTTATTCCTGATCTTTGATTGTGATTAGTGGGTCTATATTGTTGATATCTACCCAGGCCTTCCTAGTTAGTCCTCACAGGTAAGTCTACAATGTACAAGATCATTTTTGCGACTTAAGAAAAATTTCATCTTTACTGTGGCTTGATAGTGTGAGGATACTTTCTAGAAATATATACAGCTCCATAACATTTTCTGGAAATGTATTTTACAGAATTACAGTGAAAAGAATGTCAATTGTTCTTTTAGTCAAAGTTTGTTTATATATGAAAATCATTTTAAAAGTTTGTTTATCCTCTGTAGATATCAGTAAACACAGATATCAACATATAGTTGTTCCTATCTGTAGATATCAGTAAACACAGATATCAACATATAGATGTTCCTATCTGTAGATATCAGTAAACACAGATATCAACATATAGATGTCCCTATCTGTAGATATCAGTAAACACAGATATCAACATTCCTATCTGTTGATATCAGTAAACACAGATATCAACATATAGATGTTCCTATCTGTAGATATCAGTAAACACAGATATCAACATATAGATGTTCCTATCTGTAGATATCAGTAAACACAGATATCAACATTCCTATCTGTAGATATCAGTAAACACAGATATCAACATATAGATGTTCCTATCTGTAGATATCAGTTAACATAGACATCAACATATAGATGTTCCTATCTATACATATATCTCTAAAACATCACTTTGCTGGCTATCAAAGTAAATCCCACTAAAACCAATTACATGAGAGGATTTCACAATCAGGTGCTGATGAACAAGGTTAAGTTAGATATCAGTGGAGGTTTGAGAGTTATCTGTCCTTTGTATACATTGGAATGATGGTAGCACTAAGTATGTGGCTAACTGGCTGTATACTTACAGAAGAATTACAAGCAGATGGGGATATCTTCCCTTCAGTCTGCCATCTTTTCCCCAGCCACTGAATTCCTCCTGGTGTACATAAGGGATATTGTTATATATAATAATAAAGATCATGGGCTAGTCATCTTACCAAAGGCTCGTGATTAATACCATACACAGGTAGCAGTATAGACTTGTATAACTCAACGCCTTTCTCTACTGTCAATATTGTATCCATCTTAAGCTTGTGTTTTATCTACATACAGCTCTGATATAATTGTGTTACATAAAATTGTTGTATTTAACAATTAACAACATCTCCTTGCTAATTTTTCCTGTATTTTTACTGAAATGCATTGAGTTGTCTGCCCTTTATTCATGGCAAGGTTGAATATTACATATACCAGAAAAAAGAAGATATATTATCCTTGATTTTGATATTTTACCAATATCCATAGATAAATTAACAATGTTTTGTTGAATTTCCTTTCAATGTATCATAAAGTCATTCAAAACCTTGAAATATTTACTTGTTATATATATATGTTTACATATAAATAGCAACATCATAGATGGATGTTGTTTTTTACATAGAATTATCTTTTCTTGATACAATGTATAAAAAAGGTTTTCATTTCATACAAGTGAAAGAATCATTAAAATATCTGTAGAGAACCTATTATTGTAAAGCTGTGATGGGTGTAACCACTATATACTTAATTATAGTTGGATATCAGTGCTGACAAAAACACATTTACAGCCGACAGCTTAACGGCAAATTCATTTCAGATAGATGTAGATTACATTGAAAACTATACAAAGGTACATTACGAATGTTAAAACTTTGAATAATTCTCAAATATTTTAGCATCTTGATGTTTATTTCGATAAAGTTAGATCTTTGTGATGCTAATAAATATGTACTGATTAAGCTCCTGGTGTTGTTTCAAGTTTAGAATAGCTCACAGAGGGCTGTACATATACTTGTTAGCTAGAGTTCTCAAATATTTAGCGTCTATGCTATCATGGGTCTGATAACAGAATTTTTAATTTTGAGCTGTTTCAGAATAATATTTAGGTTTATCTTATTCCTTTCCTGGCCGAGCTTTTGTTAAGTTGTCAATAGAATTTTATGTACTTGACAAAAATACTTTTCATTTGATTCACTTATGTATACAAAATTTGAAACGGGAAGTTGTGGAGAAAAGACTTGTACTGAGACACTTGTTAGTATCAATAATTATGTAATGAATTTTTTCTGAAAAAATTAGCTGTTGTTTATATTGACATTAGTTGATAACCTGATGCACTCGTCTGCTGATGTAGAAGTAATTCATTAATGAGAGTCTTGGTAGATATCTTTAAATGCCCCCTCCTCCCCATTTCTTCCTCTCCTCAAGCTTGCCACCTGCCTCTGTTGCTGTTGCTCTTACCATAGTGAGACAGGAGGGAGCAGTGTAGAAATCTGTAATTAAACTGCCTAAGGCTCAGACTAGAGAGATATGTAGTTACCAAAACTGCACAGAACATACCAGATTCTTTTTTATGTATTGTTAAGGAAGACAGAAAGCAACACAAGTTAAAAATATTGTTTTTTATCACACGAAGATCACACAGAAACATTTGTTTTGTAGTTGTTAGTAGAGAAAAAAAAATCTGAGGTAGGCATTTGTTGAAATGTATCATGTTATTGTTGTATGATAGAATACAGACTTGTAGAATTAGGCATTAAATATAATGATCTATAATCTTTGTGTTTAATTAGTTCTCTCTGAAGTTTTGTACGTCGTGCATAGTGTGTTCTTTATGTAACACCAACATGTGGGGATTTCTGAGCTGCAATACACACCAACTCTGTGTTATAACAGAGGCTACGCAAAACTCACAACATGTGTCAAAAATGTACACGCAATGCACATGTATTGATAACGCAGACATCACTTGATGGGAGTGAGCCAACTTGAGGTGTCCATACTCCCCCACACATGACGAGGCTCTATACAGTACGCAGTTGTACAGGCACCTCTCCAGTAATTATACCAAGCGATATATCAACCCATTTACATAGGACTGTTTCTTAGAGCAGGATAAAAACTTACACTTTATGTTGTCAAATACTTTTTTTTTCCTAAAGACTCTTTTGATTTCATCCCTGTCTAAACAAGACTTCCATAATTTTAATAGATTATAAATTGTGCTATTTACAACAAAGTTGATTTTCTTGTTGGAAGATAATAATCATATTATAATTTTTATCAGGATTGAGTGAAAAATGGAAAAGAATTTCTTATCAATTAGTACATATGTAGAAGAAGAAATCAAATGCCTAACCATCTGATATCTTGAGTTTCTGAAACAAAGAGAGGAATTTTCAGTAACATAGGCCTCAATATAGCTTGTTTTTTGTGTTAAACTCAGAAGAAACAGTTAATGTTCCTTAGCAGTTACTTGACAGATAAGTCAGTGGTGAGATAACAGACAGGATGTTGTATCACATCACTATGGTAACTGCTACAACTCTTTAGCCAATCCCAGCATGCCTCACTCTCTATATAAGGTCATAAGACAGAGAGGATTGGATTTCAGGCCTGGCTGCCTGGCAACCATTCAATACAACAACACCAGGGCAGAGATTCTATATATATCAGAAATAGCATACTGGAGGGTTATTTTTAGCATGACGCAGTCCACAGATATGGGATATTTATCTGATTCTACTCTGCTGATGCAAACTTCCTTAGTCAGGAATGCTGTAGATTTCTGTCAAAGGAACTGCCTCCAGTCAGCTTGTTTGAAAAAAAAATGATCTCAGAAAGTCGCAAAAATCTGAGATGAAATAAAAATAGAATAGAGATAGAGCTAGTTTGAAGTGAGATTAAAGACAGCCAACTGAAACAGGAGAAGGTTAAGGATTGAGACTAGTAGTCCCTGTATTTGTGATGTATTCTGCATGGTCTTATCTACTCAATAACATCACAGAAATAAAAAAAAAAAAAATGAAATTCCATCGAGAAATCTGTACTATGAATCATTTTGTACTTCAGTTTATGTTACTGTTTAAGTTATAAAATTAATTTATAATTAACCAATAGTTTATTCTGTGATACTGTTTAGACAATCATCATCAACTCTACTGTGTACGGTTCCTAAAGGTCAGTGTTACATCAACATCTGTATAATTAAATTGTCAAACCTGTTTATAAAGGCCACTCACATTAGCAGAAAAAACAGCTTTTATTAACAGGTGAAATTTATATAGGGACTAGATATCTGTGAATTATTATACAGAGTACAAAATATATCTATATTACATTGAGAACTGAAATAAGTGACCTTTATACAGAATTTTTATGCTCTTGCGATGAAATTGGAAGGGGTGGGGGTGGGGAGCGTAAAATGTTGTCCATATATGATGTCCTGTCATGTTGTGTTCTATCCCAATTTAAATACTTAAAAACTTTATTCTTTCATGGATTTTAGTCAAATTTTATAAAAAGATTAATTGTTAGTAGACATTTTTCTGTTTCAAGGGCCAAAGGTCAAAGCCAACGTCACCCTTGCTATATATAGAAAATTATCGACCGATTTGAATTTAAACACTTAGCAGCTTCATTATTTCATGGAATTTAATCAAGGATTAAGTATCAAAGGATACTTACCCTTGCTATATATAGAAAATTATCGACCGATTTGAATTTAAACACTTAGCAGCTTCATTATTTCATGGAATTTAATCAAGGATTAAGTATCAAAGGATACTTCGGACATTGCTGTGTTTCTGGGGTTGAAGGTCATGGCCTTGGTGGCTTGTGCATTTATGTCTAACAGACATATTCTAGTTTATATATATGCGATCTAAATGACAGGGTGGACTGTATTTCAAATAATTTTACCTGAAAGAATATATGTAGACTAAGTTGCTATAACAGTTGTTTGTATAGTGTATTTGAAAGGGAGATAATTCCTTTAGATTATATTTTATTTATACCTCTATCGAGATAAAGTGAATATTTTCTCTTTGAAACAAGATGTATTATATATTATTTATCATTTCTTCCTCACAACTATACAATAAAAACTATTTATACTTAAAGTTTACTTTATTGTATACTTATGTTAATATGTAAAAACAGAGTGGTCTCCCTTTAGAATGGTACACTTGATCTCAAACCAGCAACTTACTGTTCAAATATATTTATATACTTAACATTACACATTGTTCTCACTTGTAACAATATCAAAAATTTTTATGTATTCTCATTTTTCTTCCATTGATGAAACCATGCATCCATCTCCCCACTATTTATAAACCTTTTATGAAGGCTGCTAAAGGGAGTAAATAAAACAAGTCTTTGTATAGTTTAGTCACAATGAATTGTGTGACTTCAAGTTCACCAAATGACTTTTATAGACAGGTTTGACTCTATGTACCATTTTCAGACGTTTCTTAATTATTGTGTTGATTTTGAAGGCCAAGGAAGACGAGGTAAAGAAGATACTGTGTAGTGCTGACTCATATGTGACTGAGAACCCGTCCCAGGCTGATGTGTACAGTGCCATGGCCGACACACTCAGCGAGGCGTGGAGAGAGCTCAACAAAAAACTCGAGGCTCGTAGCCTCATTCTGGAGCAGAGTGTGGAATTCCACAAAAGTGCACACGAGGTATGGTTCTATGAATTTCTACTTGAGATGGTATAAAAATATTTTACAACTATTACCGTTTTCTCATTTTTTCCATGCAAATATCCTCATCTTATATTTTATCAATTTTTCTTCTGTTTTTCAGTTTTCGTCAAAAATGGAGCAAGCACAGGGTAAATTTTCGACCTCTGTGCCAACCCATGACGTTGAAACCGCCCGCCACCTGCTACAACAACACCAAGAAATCAAAACCGGTAAGGACTTTGATATCGAAAAAAACTTTTCTGTAAAATTGATTAAATATTGTAAAACCTTCAGTTTGGAAGAAATTACTTATTGATCATTGCTATTTGGTTTAATTTGACTTTTTGTAGTAATGTATGTGATATGGTAATGGTTTCCTTATACAGGAATATTGGAAGCATCAAAATCGACACTGAATCAAGGACATATACTACTCACACGCATACGAGAAATGGGTATGCATGCGGACTTACAGAATAGACACGCTACCACCGCCGCGTGCTATGGAATAGAACATCTACTAGAACTACTGCAAGACCGAAGACGAAGACTTGAGGACATCTGGGAACAGCGTCGGATCCGACTGGAACAGTGCTTCCAGCTGTGTCAACTGGACATGGAAGTCAATAAGGTACGGAAAGGGGAGATAATGCTGTCAGAAGAACATCTAACTTTAGTTGCATCAAAATTTAAGATATGATCCTGTTACCATAGAGACAGATAAATCTTCATGGTACCCGTACAGATGAGATGGTTTTATATCATATATCTGTAGAAAAGTTAAATCCTAACTTTTGTTCCAAAGAGAAGTTCCTTAATGACTGTTAATTCTGTATGACCTTGACCTGTATATACTTTAACCTTTCTTTGACCTTGACCCAAAGGTACTGGACTGGTACAGAACCGTTGGATCCACGTATCTGCAGAAGAGTGAACTGGGCGATTCTTTCCATCAAGTCCAGCTTCTGCAAGAAGACCATTACAGATTTGAAACTCAAGCAAAAGTAAGTCACATGATGTTTTTATAAAGATGCTACAAATGACACACCAGTCAATAGCATGTTTCAATACAAATTTAGAAAGAGAGCCAAACAATGAATGAAATTGCATCAAACAGCTGTTTCATTCTTCTAGGAACTGTCAGTGATGCTAAAGACCAAAACTTTCTAATCTACCAGCGTCTGAGGAAAATCAAAATTCTTTTCATATTTCTGATAAGTTCGAAAGAACATCAAATACAAGTATATAATTCTGAACCATTTCTCTCTTTGACTGAATTAAAACATGACATGCAAATTAGAATAATTATCTGACACAATATTTGATTTATGTTGTTAATGAATCGGTCTTTATTTACAATATTTATTCAGCGATAACCTCATGTCTGATAATAAACCTACCAAAATGTAACACGGTTTTCATCGCTCTGAAATAAGTTCACCACCTGTCTTGGACTGATAAGTTACGTCCGATGGTTTCCTGGGTTTGCGGAATAATAAATATGATTAGCTGGTTTATATAAAGGATATAGAAAAACAAAGCACTGATTTCACCAAGAATATCATGTCTCTGTGTCTCATTACAGCACATACAACAGACGGTTGTGCGACTGGTGCGTGACGCCGACCAGCTCTTGCGCCGTGCCAACATGGACGCTGAGGGCGTGAGGCGACGCCTCCAGACCGTCGACCGTGAATGTGAAGACTTTAGAAATAAACTGGACACCAGACGTAAAAACATCATGATGGCTGCGTCATTCTTTGACCAGGCAGAAACGGTAAATGAAATTCTTGAAATGTTTTCTTGATTAATGTCGATTAAATGATGTATTGAAGTCTGGGCCCAAACAAATAATCGGAAGAATTCAGTAAAGCCATCCATGAGAGTGTAAAGTATATTTTTCTCATATTCTTCAGAATATAATGAAAACTACCTGCTTAAAGCTACCCTATATGATTATTACACTTATGTCTTATTGAATACTTCAGTCGAAAAACAGGTTTCATATAACAAAGTTTGTATCCTTACTGCTTTGTGTCAAAGTCCTGTCTACTAAAAGGCCGACTGGCTGTGATAGTGGATGTAAAACCTGTTAAATAGAGGTGTTAAAATGTGATAAATGATCTGTATGTTTTCAGGAAAGGAAATAGCATTAAAAAGATAACATTAACACAGAATGCATTCTTAACCATGAGGCTTTTACTAGTAATGATCATCTCTTTTGTCACAGGCTCTAACAAAATTGGAACAGGTTGAAGTCCAATTAAACAGCATGGACTTACCGAGGAATAGTACAGCGCTTGCAGACAGGCATGCTCAGTTGTCTAACGCCATCGTGGAAGCTTCCACCCAGGCTCTACGAGAGGGGCGCATCCTACTGGAGAGGGTCAGTAGGGAGGACCCCGGAGCTGATGGCGTCAGACGCAGGGTAAGTATCCTTGTCTAGCTGTTTAGGAGTGATAAAGATTTCTGATGTGGCTGTTTCTTGCTTGTTGATAAAAATTCTTCCATGTCATAATAATTATTAAATGGTATTGTTCTGGTATTAAGACAATACCTAGTATTTAGCCCGTTGATATTGATTCCTCTTCAGTTGAATTACCTGCAAAGGTTATTTGATTGCAGCTATCCAACTTCTTTGTGTCAGGGGTGATAGCTAGGTCACCTGGGGTGTCAGGGATGATAGCTAGGCCTCCTGGGGTGTCAGGGGTGATAGCTAGGCCTCCTGGGGTGTCAGGGGTGATAGCTAGGCCTCCTGGGGTGTCAGAGGTGATAGCGGGCCTCCCAGGGTGTCAGAGGTGATAGCTAGGCCTCATGGGGTATCAGAGGTGATAGCTAGGCCTCCTGGGGTGTCAGAGGTGAAAGCGGGCCTCCCAGGGTGTCAGAGGTGATAGCTAGGCCCCCTGGGCTTGTTGCTGAATATACATTTTTTTTCATTTACTGAATTTTTATTGAGGTACAACTTTCTAAGATAACATTTTGTTTTGACAGATGACTCTGTTGCAAGATCGCTGTGCTAGTTTGGAGTCCCTGTGCAAGGCGCGACGGGCAGAGGCTTGGGAGAGAAGCCAGGCCTACCTGCAATTCCAGGAACACTTCAACAGCGTAAGTTTGATATAAAACTCATCAACTTCATTTAGTTTGAATTGTTTTTTCCACTTCCTTGCTGCATCTTCTGGTTAGTTTATCTTTCCATCTGGTAGCCATTTTCTGATTGTTCCTTAAAGATTGCTTTGGATTATTTGAGTGAAAGAAAAAAAAATTGTTAATTGAATTTTCCTTCAAATCTTTAAGGCTTTCTTTCCTATGGCAATATTAATTTAAAGAATTCTGGAATTAAGAAACAACAGTGAAACTTGTACCCGATATTTCCACAACAGATAGAGATCAACTTTTTAGTCTATATTAAATCTATTTGAGAGAATATACTATTTTTACAAGTAGGGAAATTAAAACTTTTACAAATTGAATTCATGATTGCTGAATTTAATGGCGATATATATATATTTTTTTTGCAAATTGAAATGTTTTTGCTCTGCCTTAAAACTTTGCTGATATTAATAGATGGAATGTTTATACACAAGTTTCTGCTGCTATGGCTCAGAACATATGTCTGATAAACTGAAGCAGAGTTGTTTTTACCCTCAATTTCTTTGTTGCTCTGACTGATTATTGACAAGACAAGGGTTTCGCTTATTGAATTTCTTTTGTTGAAACAGCTACAAACATGGCTGACATCAATTGGCCAGGCCACCCTTAGCCAGCATGCGGACATGGGAACTCGCCTTGAAACAGCGGAGGACTTCTTAGAAATTCATGAACAACTAGAACAAGACTTAAGGGTAAGTCCCAGTAACAAAGATTTCTTATAAATCAAGGTACCTTTAAAAGAAAATTTCTGGTGATTTTTAATTGGACCAAATTCATGACGTATAAAAAATGTCAGAAAAATAGTTCCTCTTTTGTAGATATACTATCTTGTTTTCAATGTACCGAAGAAAAGATATATATTGTGAAGATAGACATTTTAGGTGGAAAATGAAATAAAATTTGTCTACATACTGATATAATTTCAAGACATATGTAATAAAAAGTTGTAAAATATGGTTAATTTCTTTTGATCAGTAAAAATTTCTCAACAGTGAAAATGTGCTGTTGTTGTGGTTACAGGACAAGAATGCGGAGTTGGAAGCCTTGTTTGAGGCGGGAGTAAACTTGGTCAAGTCAGGGGACCAGGAAGCTCAGACCGCTGCAGGGAAGGTTGACACGCTACACAAACAGATGCAGAAGCTGCATCGTATTGTTGAGGTCCGCATTCAGCTGTCCCTTGTCTACCTGTCATTCCACAAGCTTGTGCAACAGGTGAGCAAATCATCTTTTTTGGATTGTTATTTTCTGGGTGTTCATTTTTTCACCGTTGTTGAGGATTGAATAAACTTGAGAAAAAAAAGTGAACACATACAAGTCAGCTGCATGATTTCAGGAAAATAAAACCTTTTTGCTTCTTATTTTTAGTAATTAAGAAAATTTTAAGTATTGAAAGTAACCAGTGTTTTACTAATAGAAGAGATTAATTATGTAATGACTAGATTAAACAGCAACAGAATTCTGGACTTTTAACTCTGCTTTTCTTATCAAGGAAACTTTTGTTTAACCAGAAATTTCAAATCCAAGATGTTTCTCTTGACAAGACAATTTTTCATTCTTTCATTATTTACAATAAACTCAAAATTTTTTTTCAAGTTTTTTCTTTCATGGAGTTCTGATATAAATACATAAGGTCCATTCATGTTTGTGTTTGCACTTGCACGTGTTTGTAAAACCAAAATATCTTGGCTTAAATATAGGTACTAGAACCGACAAATTTAATCAATGAAATTGTACACATAAGTATGTGTTTTTTTTTTGTCGGTAACATAATAATTACGGTGATGAAATAATTGCTATTGAATGCTAACTGAAAGACTACATGATAATATGTTGTTCAGCTTATACATATAGATTATCTATAGAAACATGAGGACATATAATGATATCATCTTTGTTTGACTTGTTACAGCTAACTACTAGCATGAGTGGGCTAGAACACATTCTGACGTCGGAGACTGAGAATTTGCACGATCTCACCGACCAAGCTATGCGCCATACAGAGGAAATGTACACAAAGCTCAGCCAACTGTACAATGAAGTGCAAGACAAAGGAAAATTATTCTTCCAGAATTCTTCTACAGTAAGACATAATTCTACAACATTTTCAGAATTATTAGACACAAATCAAATAGTTCAAGAATTAGGACACTTTCCAGACTTCTTAAATGTTAAGACATTTCTAGAATAATTCCACATTAAGATATTTTCAGAATTCTTCACAGTAAAGCATTTTTAGGTCATCTGACCGAAGGGTCTGATGACCTATTGTGATCGCCTTTTGTCCGGCGTCGTACGTCGTATGTCGTCAGTCGTAAACATTTTCAATTTCTTAAGTTCTACATGTCTCATTGAGCTGAAACTTACCTGAAATGATCGTGACATGATCCTGACTAAAGTTTGTTAATTTCGGGTTGGTCCGAAATCCAAAATGGCTGCCATCTTGAAAACACATTTTTAACTTCTTCTCAAGTTCAAAATTTTATGTCAGATGACCGTTAAGGCCCATGGGCCTCTTGTTATAAATTATTACATTAAGGTAAAAATAGAACATTTTATTGAATACTTGTTATATAAATCTTATCAAGCACACAGTGAAGGGTGTTTTGACAGATACTGCAGCCCAGTCTCTCAAGTACAGGCTTCTGTACATCTCCTAACAACATATATGCTGAAGGGCTGTAATAGCAAACATCCAACCTGTTAAAAAAATAAATAAGATAATGATTGATTTCCATAAACATGTATAAACATTATTTATATAAGGAGTATAGGTTTCTAATAACTTTTGCCTGTAGTTGAAGTTTAAAAGCTGCATGCTTCGTCACCTAATTTCTTATAAAAAATTACAGGTTACAGATGACTCAACGCTGAACGTAAAGGAGTCTGTCCTCACTGTGGAGAAGATAGTCGCTGAATACAGTGAACGTATGAACTACATAAAGACGGTGTGGGAGTCATGGCAACAGAAGGTATCCACCAGTCGTCAGTTCAAATCACAGTGGCATCAGTTCGTCCAGGATGCCCGCAAGGTATGATGGGATACATTGTCAGTATGGTTTCAAATTTACGACACTTTGTAAAAAAATTGAAATTGAATATACTGTTACATAGATAATGAACAGCCGTATGATAGCTGAAGTTTAACATTGTACATGTCTAACCTGTAGGTAATGGTTGTAGTTATGTTACAGTAACTTTTGTTTAATTTACTGTATCTGTCTGGCAATAAGCCCATGCCCGGTAATAAGCCCATGCCCGGTAATAAGCCCATGCCTGGTAATCAGCCAACCATTTATATTGATGTAATAAAACTGCTGAAGTTTGAACTTTTAAAAAAATGGTGCCTGTGATGTGTTGGCTTGTTGGGTCTATTGTAGGATAAATATGGTAACATCGTTTTTATTTCAGTGGAAAAGTCTTCTCTTTTATTGCTTTTTTATGTAAAAATCATGATTAAAAAACTTTTGTAATAGTTTAACATAGATAATTAACAAGAATTAGTTTCTAAAATCCTATACATGAATAAGCTGTTGACTATGTCATACTATACCAACATATGGTTAATTTTGTTTCACTGGAAAGGAAATTCAAAATCTTCAAACTTCAATAACCAGCTGTCTCAGTATTTTCATTTAGTTTAAGTTTGAAAAGAAAAGTTTTTATGTCTTAATGTTGTAATTGATTTTCAAAATGTTTGGATAATTTTTAGTAAATTTTCAAAAGTGTTGCAACAGCTTATTAAGCTTTTGAGTATTTGACCAACAGGCTACAATTTGATAAGTTTAGCTAAAATTTTAATGGTTTTTACTGTCATGAACATACTTCCATGGTAAGACAGTAGATTAACAGTTGAAAATAAGATGTTCACTAAAATAACAGATTTGCAGTATGTTGTTCAATATATATACTTGATATAAGAGAACACCTTTTTGCATGTCTAATGTATGGATGGTTTTAGCAAGATATATTGAACTGATTTTTCAACTTTTCAGAATTATATTGACATAAGAAGGATGACTTAATTAGATTTTGTTAGTAAATTGCAGTCAAGAAGGAACTCCCAACTTTGCTTTCTCACAAGAAAATGATAACGGCGAAAAAGTTGTTCTCCATTTTGCTTAACAAAAATAACATGGGTGTTGTAGAGACTTTAAAACTTGCTTTTATACTAATACCTGTGTTTGGTGACAAATTTCATAGCAAATTTTGACTTTTAGGATTAATAGATAATAGATTTTAACATAGCTGCTTTAAACTAAAATGCAATTATTTATATAAAGTCACTCTGTTTGATTCCTTTGTTGAAATCTGCCAGCTTTTTGCCAGCAGTGCAAAGACTGAAAAAATATGGCAGTGAAAATGAAATTTATAGGAGATTGTTATATTTTTCAGACAATAGATTGGGTTTTGAAAATTGAGAACGACTTTTTCCCCGTAATTGGCGGGGACTTGGGTACATCCATAGAGACGGCCAATGAATTCCAGCACAGACTCGATGAGTTTACCCCTACATTCGAGGTACCTAATGTGTATATCTATAGTTGGGTGACGGTTTTCCTGTTGTATCAGAGCTGACTGTGGACTTTGTAATAAGTCTCCGTCAGTATTGCTTTTTGTGTGCCTGAAATGTCTGTGATTTGTATACAATATTGGCTTCACTAATTTTGCCTTTCGCTTTCAACAGATGTTTCCTGGAAAATAGTCCTCTCCTTAACTACATTCAGATTTTAGTATACTCATTAAGATTTAGATCTATACAGAAAATTATTTTCTCCGTTAAATTTTTCAATTTTCCAGAATTTCCGTTAAATTTGATATTCAAAATTTTTCACATTTGAAAAAAAAAAAAACCCATCCCAATATTCTGAGAGCTGTGAATTGAGGTCCTGTAACAAGGGTGAAAAATATATTGGATGCTTCAATCACTAGACAAATCTATTGTGCCTCTTGGTGGCCCCCAAAGCTGGTATTGCAGGAAAATTGTTAGTGTTGTTTGATTGGTTGGTCAGTTTAACACCTGTTATCTCTTGTCCTCACATTGTAGACCATAGATCGGGTCATGACGACCGAGAACGAATTCTTCTTCCCAAATATAGCCGGTTACCTAGGTAACTCTACAACATCGGCTGAAGATTTGCAGAAAAAAATTGATGATTTTACACCAGCATTTAAGGTAATTGCTGCAATTTTGGGATGACAGAACATCATTTTCTGAAAATTCAAAAATGGAAAATGAAAAAAAAAACATTTTCACCTGATCCTGAATGGTCAGTTTTTGATATCTGACTTGAATTTTGAAACTTTTTCTTTTATTTACTTTGTTTTTATTTTTGTGTTTTAGTTTATGAGTTTTCCTGCTATTTTCCCTAGATGCCCAATTTTAGTTTCCAAAGATGACTTGGTTAGAAATTGGTGTCTCAGATATTTTGAGGAAACATCAATATTAGATTATCTGCAGTGTAAAGCTGCATTTATTTGATAAAATCAAAACTTTTCCTTTCCTATCCATTTTGGTGAGTAAAAACTCCCCTACTGATTATTGTGAGGATACGAGGATTATACCCCAAAATCTGCATGACCTTTTTGTACTCATTTACCTCGCTGTACTATTTGACATTTCTTTATTGAGTCTGTACCTCTTGATAAGTTGTTGTGGTGTGTAGGTGTTGTAATCTTCAAGTCTTTCCCACATTTCTACCCCATCTCCCAGGTTCTGATCTGGAATGGAAGTACACTTTTCTTTGTTGTTTTTCACCCTCTATCCTTTGAATTGTCAAACTGCATTTCTGCCATTGGAAAATCATATCTTCCTTTTGAATTCCCTCCTCATCTCCTTTTGATAAACTTTTCTAAATTTTTCTATGTATATATATATCTTACATGTAATTGTGGATGTTTTGTGTGTAATGTATAGATATTTATATCAGTTTGAATAAAATTGTCTGGCTGTAAACTTAGACAAGACTTTTTGTAGTGATCGTCTTAAAACCTGTTTCCTATTCTTATTAATTATATACTTGATCTTTCTTTGTGAATATTTATTTCACGGAAAAGTTCTATTCTGATTCAAAACCAACAGGTATGTTCATTGAATTACGAGTGTTTTTTCCTTAAGTTCTTTTCATATTATTTTTAAAATCTAAAACTTAAGAAAAAGGTTTTGGTATTTTGAAAAACGTCATCAGCCAGATGTTTTATTTGTTAATGTCTGCTAAATGTTTGGGTGATTTTTGTTCTAAATTGTTTAAAAGCTTTAATAAAATGAGATGAAATTATGTCGTAGATACATCAAATATTACAAAGCTAATGAAAACGTTTCAAAGGAATAAATATAAATCCAATTAAAAAGTTCAAGGTTTTTATCTTGAGGCAATTTTTGGAAAGCAAAATCAGGTAAGGAACATTGTTCTATTTTTATGTGACTGAAATTTATATAGACATCAGTTGTTACCCCTGTTGTGACCCCCAATTGCGACCCCAGTTGTGACCTCATGTTGACATGATTACAGAGTGCTATTGAAGAACTTGACAAGCATCTTAGTACCGCTGAGCTTATGGAAATGAAGGGAGATACCAAAGGACAAAAAGACATGATTGTCAACGAGCTTGTCAAGGTTCGGCAGCGCTTCCAGGCGCGCATACATGAGTATCGCATACTCATTAAGATGACCATTCAGTTCTTCCGTAACTTGGACCAGGTATGTATCATTATTCGGATATAGTCACGCAGAATGGTTTCATATATCTGAAGTTAACGTTGGACTGCAGATTTATAATAGTCAGTTAGAACTGAAATGATATTCTCTCTGTCTGGCTCAGTAATGAAGGGCAAGATCTTCGCTCATTTCTTGTTAATGAATTGATTGACAGTAGCTGGCCTGAACATTAAAATTCAGTTGTCAGGATAAATAGATCAGTGTTTAAATTATCAAACATTAATATAATATTTCATAAATAATTACTTCAAATCTCTCTTTGCTTGAATAATTAGAAATTGATACATATCTCAAACTGAAACTTCCATATGTGAAATTTGCTAAATAAAAGTGAGAATGTGAGGGAAGCTGTGAAAGATGATGTACTTCGCAATGTGTTATTTGAAATCAATATGCATTTATGAGTTTGATTTTAATTTGATGAGGAGTTAACTGTGTTTTCAGTTGGACAAGTTAATTGAGAAGACAGAGAAGGAATACACTCAGTCAGAACTGCCATCTGACCTTTCGCTTGCCGAGAGTTTGTTGGAGGAGCACAAACGTAAACAGAAAGAAGTCTCCTCACTCATAAACTTCACCTCAGGCGAGGGAGAGAAAATTGTCGTCCGTGTACGACAAACGGTAAATATGTTAATACCTTTTACAGTGGATGAAAAGTTTCAGTGATGTGTATTTTAATGCTGATTTTCAGAAAGGCTTAAAAAAAATCACAGTGAAAATTTAATGGTCAGATATTGTTGTCATGTAATTTTATGACCATTAACCCTATAATGTTGACCTTTTGCAGGATGCTGAGGCAGCAGCACAGGAGGATGTGGAGCGTGTCCTCATGGTGACCGCCGAGTACAAGCAGAGGTGGAACCAAGCATGGGAGGAACAAGAGAAACGACTCAAGCAGAACCTCCAGATCTGTCAATTTAACTATGATCTCAGACAGGTTAGATCACTTCTCGACTGTTTTTGCATTTATTTCTGACATTTGTCTTATAATGGTGACCATATGGTGATGCATACTTTATTCAGAAATTTAGGCAATTTCTTTATTACATTTTCAAGACCTTTTTTTTTAAATTTTCATTTTTTTTATTTTTGCCCTCTTCATAGAAGGTCCTATCTCGTCAAGTCCTGGCCCAAATTGATAGTAACATTACTATAGGGAATTATTTCTATTTAAGTTTATGGCAATTTCAGGCATAAATTACCTTGGTTGCATTTTTGTCATTTCCTCATTTCTAATATCTTGTATTCCAGATCCACTCCGAGATTGATGACCTCCACCATCATCTCCAGGCCCGGCGCGGTAGCTATGGTAACTCACTACCAGCTGCCCGTATGACATCACAGGCCTTCAAACAGTTTGAAATGACTGTTCAGGTATGGAATCCATAAAAACAATATTTATATTTAATAAAATAGAGGATAGTATGTTATTTTAAGCGAAATTGTCGCCTTAACTGGATTGTTGGTGCTATCACTGCTCACAGTATAAACTGGCTTATGTTTTGTTTGATTCACTGATATGTTGTTTGTTTGATCCATCAGTTGATAGAGAAGAAGATCGATATGTTCACCAGCACTGCACAGGTGATGGTACAGGACCAACATTATGACGCGATCCATATAGGACGCGAAATTGATCTTCTGAAGACGAAATGGAGCACATTCCATACGAGTGTTGGCAACTACCGCATGTTACTCGATGTTTCCATCACATACTTCACCCTTATAGAAGAGGTAAACTCATTTAGGATCAAATGTATCGGCCCTGCTTACCTTATAACATCCATTAAAATTATCACATAACATTTATCGATATCTTTGATTTCTGCGATAGAAATGATGGCTAGCTCTGTTACTGTTATACTATACTAAAAACCCAAGTTGACGGAAACAACAAGATACCAACATGTCAGCATATTTCAAACTCTAAGTCAGTTTTTATGTATATGCTAAAGGACTACCAAATAGATATTTTTAAAGAAGGTCACAGTATTTTCTATAAAATGTTTGGTGTTTTGATAAATATGTAAGAATTGTGAACACATTATTATGCTAGTTATCCATAAGTTTATCTTACGTTTTCAGTCAGAGCAATGGATTCGGGAGGGAAACACCCTTCTGATCAACATCAGTCGGCGTACGCCGGAGTGCCGTAATCCAGAGGATGCGGAAACTCTCGCACGCTCGCTCAACTCTTTCATGGAGACGGGTAAACCTCGACAGGAAGACCGGCTGAAACACATATCAGAGCTAGCTGTAGAGCTGTACGGTAATGAAGGACCAACCAAGGTTCATCACCTCTTTGTCAGTAACCAGGATCTGATGACGTCTGCCCAACAGATGGATGCCGAGATCGCCAAAATACACCAAACTCTGGTACAGGCACAGGTCAGTTCCTTGTATGGCGTGTAATACATAGATGTGCGGAATTTTTGCAAGTGTGTTCAGTTTGTGAACTCCAGCCATGGAAGTGTCATACAGATGTAAATAGACAGGTTGAGATGGTTCACAATCTAGAATTGTTCGTAGGAGTTTTGCCATTTTTGAGAATAACTTGCCATTTAGAAACTATGTTAATAACATGATGTCTAGGAAAATGCGTCATTTTGCTTTAAGCTTTTCATAAAAACAGCAGAAATTTGAACCATTGAAAATAAGAAACCCTCCAACAATACCTCAATGTCTTTTCCAAGGAGATTTCCATTTTTAAGCTTTTCTAACTCTCCTAACTTTTATTCTTTTGAATTTGATAAGTTTTTCCTGGCTAAAAGTCACTTGGCTTGGTGTAATATCTACTAACATTGCTAATGCATTTCCTTACCAACCAGGTTAGTAACTAGAAGGGCTTGTAGTATTATAGTTAAAAGATTTAATCTTGAGCCAAACGTCATCGTCTGATGGATTTTCTCAAAATCGACATAATTTACTAACTATATCCGTTATCTCATAAATGGTGCAGTTGTCCATGGAAGTGTTGGGAGTTATAGCTAACCAATTATTATTACATTCAGATGGCGCCACCAGTCCAAGAGGATGTTGTTCCCATGGAGGTTACCGTGACAGCATCTGCTGCTGTTGCCAAGCAACCACCGAAAATCACGCTGCATCTCAGGGACGCAGAAGTGATGGAGGGTGAAAAGTAAGATATCATTTCTATTGTAACAATAATCACGATCTTAATCAGCATGATGTCATTTTGAGGTGTAATTTATAATACCATGGCAACCAGAAAAAATAATTAATCTTCACTTCTTTTGTAGGGTCACATTGGAATGTCAAGTACAAAGTGAACTCCCACCAGAGGTCACATGGTACAAGGACAACCTGCCCCTTAACAGCCCTGACTATGAGACCAAGTTTAATCTTGGGTGTGCGACCTTGACCATTGAGGAAACATTCTCTGAGGACACAGCCCGATACACCTGTCGTTTTACTAACGAAGTCGGAGTTGCCGAAAGTTCATCATATTTACATGTTAGAGGTAAGGTTGATCACAGAGTTAGCTCCCTTTTTGACAGTCTGCTCTGTCCATTCCTCCTATTGCCCAACCTACAGATCCTCCTTACCATGTAATTACAAAAAACAAACACTGAAAAATGAAAAAATACGATGAAAGAAGAAAATTTTTACAAAAATTCCGTCCAGAACTGATTCCATTTTACAATTAGGCATTATCTTTTTTTGTTGTATGGTTTTATGAACTACGTAATTTTTTTACATTTGTGCATTATTTTAAATATGGCCTCTTGGTAGTAAAGATGCATTTTAATGCTCCATCATTTCAGTATTTAATTTATTTTGTTGAAAATATGACAAATTTGAATGGGAATATTCATCCATATATCTACTTAACTATTTTTTTAAGCCTTAGTTTACTTTCGGATACTTTTTTGTTCGGAATTCGAACGTCAGTCTTTATATGTTCTTTCTGTTGTTCTGTCATTTTTTCCTCTTTTAACATTATTTCTGATGCAGCGGTTGTAATACTCTTTCAGAAACACACCAACAGATAATCCCCCCTGACTTCACTCGTAACCTGAAGTCAGTGGATGTGTTAGAAAGCGGTTCTTTTGCTTTCGAATGTCATGTGACGGGAATCCCGTCCCCCACGATTTCGTGGTACAAAGATGATATTAACATTGACAGCTCTCCTGAGTATGTCATTACTAAAATCAACGGCACATGTTGTCTCAAGATGCGTAAAGTGCTTCGCAGTCATAATGCCCGTTACACATGTCAGGCCAACAACCCAGGCGGCGAGGCTTCTTCATCAGCCCGCCTCACTGTCATCCGTAAGCCTCTTTCTGATTCTGGCATGGTTGATATGCAACCTTTTTGTTCATCTTTTCCTTTTCTTGTCATCCCTCGTGTTGTTTGAATTGGCATGTTTGTTACCAGCAGTTTACATTTACGGCATGATTCATTGTAGGCTGCCATTTTGGTTTGTCAGTCTGGTTGGATCAGCTGTCTTTCCATGTAGCCTGTATAAATCAGAACTGGGAAAAGCATGGTTTCATCTGTTTCTTGTAGTTTTTCAACAGCAACAGATGCTACTTTATTACAGTCTATGTTTTCAAATTGATAAAAATCATGCATGCCATTTTTTTTTATAGTCTTAATTATTGTTTACTCTTATTTTCATTCGCTATCGACATTTTGAAAATCCATTTTGTTTATTTTTTCAATATAGGCATGTCTCCAACTCTTTTTAAAATCAACAAAAAAAAAAATCCATTTTCTTTTCTGTTTCTGTTTGTTATCCTGCTGTCTGAGTTGTCTCCCTTGCCTCTCTGTACCTAATGCCTTTACTATATAACCTCCCAGTGTCTCTGTAATCAGCTAACAGACCTGTGAATGCCCTGCTCTATCAAGGCTGGTCTATTATGTTTAAGCCTAAACAGTGACCAGGTCACAAATTGCTGTTCCTGTTAGCATGTACAATCTGTTGATTCCAGAAATATTCAGAATGTTCTATTTTTAGTTTTTATTGTGACATTAAATCATACTGGATGTAAATTTTTCCACAGTTTTTTTTCCAAAACCCATGATGAGAATTTTTTTTTCAAGTATATCATTTATTTTCGAAATCTTATAAAATTCAGTTTACAATTTTTGAAAGCAATGGCTTCAAAATATAGAGGTTTATGAATTCCAGAATTAAAACCCAACATCTAAAGGTTTCATGTTTTAATACAAAACAAATAATCAATACAAAATTAAATGCTGAAAGTAAAAGCGAGTGTTAAAGAGAAATAGTCAGTAAATGTTTATTACCTTTTCACAGCTCTTGAGAAACCAGTTATTCACAGTATGTCGGAAGACGTCAACATCCCTGAGGGCAAAAGCGTCAAACTGGAAATTATCTTCTCAGGCTCACCGACCCCAGAGGTCACATGGTATCGAAATGATGATCGCATCTCACCAAGCTCTGTGTATAAGGTTTGTACAGTTCAATGTGAATTAGCAAGTTGAAGAAGGTTGGCTTGAGATTTCATTCTTTGTTTTCATTATTTTGAGAAGTTTCTCGGTTATATAGAGAAACTATTTGATTTGTTTTGATTTGTATTAATCTTTTTATGCTGTTGCACAGTGCCCATCATCCAGTGTCAACTTTATCCTTTAAACAACTTCTTCTCAATAATATATGGACCAAATGCTATGAAAGTTTGCGAAAAGAAATGACCTTAACCTATATTCAAGGTCACAGGGGTCAGATTTGTTAAAACCTTTAAACGGCTTCTTCCCATGAACTAAAAGGTCTAGAGGCAAGATATTTCGGCGGTATGTTTCTACGATGAAGCACTTGAGTAGATAATTTTGAATTAGCTGATCTGATAACTTTCCAAACGTATTTCATGCAAAGAAGTCTTTTCATTCTCATTTTGTTTTTGTACAAAAATGTTTTATATGAAATAAGATGTATTGGCTTTTCACAGATCACCATAGAGCTAAACAGATCAGTATTAGAAATCACTGAAGCATATACTGAGGATTCTGGGACCTATAAGGTCACGCTTCAGAACACAGCTGGCGAGACTCACAGAACTTGTCAGGTCAACGTAGAAAACTTCTACTCTAGTGCAGCGTAAGTACTGACATCTTGTGCAACATAATCACTTTGAGAATGGAGCTGTCTGCTAAAGAGGAATGATCAGTTGATTAAAAAGTCTGAAAAAATATGTGACAAGAAAATAAAATATAACAGATCGTAAAAATACAGAAAACGTTTTTCCTGGGACAAGGAGAAAGAAATGTACATAAAGGAACATATCGATCGAGTTTGCAGGAATTTATTAAGTTTATAAAATACTTTTTTTGATAGTCTTGTAACACAATATACATGTTTGACCAATTAAAATTGAGTGATGTTTTGTCTTTATTGTCTCAGTGAGGAGATGTCTATTGCATCATTGGAAGCAGAGCCCCAGAAACCAAGTTTCATGCAGCCCCTGGCCCCAGCACGTGAGGTCATGGAAGGAAGTCGTGTTCGATTAGACTGTGTGATAACCGGTCACCCGGAACCAGAGGTATGCATCTAAATCTTACTTTGAAAACATGCTGTTACCTGAAACAAGTATAGAATACTTAGAATACAACTTGTATGTTAAATCTATATGAAAATTTAACAAAATGCTATTGATTTAGTGTTCTTTTGATATACATAATTTCTCTGAATAAATGTATAAAGTTTTCTGCTACAGGTGATAATCACTTAGATTTTTTTGTGTTTGTTTTGAAATCAGATGTTAGTTATCTCCCTGTTTTGTTGCCTAGGTGATCTGGTTTCGAAAAGACAAACCAGTGAAAGAGTCTAAGGATATCCAGCTGCTGTTCGAGGGTGACCGATGTACACTGAGTATCCGTGAGGCTTATCTAGAGGACAGCGGTCTATATCGCTGTTTGGCACGTAACCAGCAAGGCGAGGCTGAGAGCGTCTGTAAACTCCATGTAGAACGTAAGTTAAACTTCAGGGTTAAATAATTCTATTTACGTTGAGGGGAAAAAAAGGAAAAGAATATTAAAAATCTGAGAAAGTGCATTTTATTTCGAATTACATATTTATTATAATTTTTTTTGGATAGATATTAGCAGGTAGGAAAGTAATCAAAATGGCAAGGTGTTTTTACCAAACTATCACAAAAGTAACCTGAACATTCATGCATGAATCCTGAATTATTAATTGCTATTTGAGCATGAATGATGATTTACAGTGTTAAATAAATGAAGACGAGCCTTGAAAATTAACATGATGTGCATATATGCTGTACAGTATTTGATGTTGTTGGTTTCAGCATTAAGTGAGTTGAGCGACGCCTCATGTGGAGAAGTTGCTGCCCCGAAGTTCACGCAATTGTTGCGTGACTTGTCGATCCCAATTGGTCACCGTGTGTGTCTGCAATGTCGGGTGACAGGTCATCCCGTCCCAGACATCCAGTGGTACAAGGACAACAAACTCATTGAAAACAGTCCTGATTATCAGGTGATTATAACTAATCACATTGAATATCTGATCCTGTGGTATACTTTGCATGTTGACACGCCAAAGGTTTATGATCAGTCCACAAAATCAAAGAATACTCAACCAACCATATCGGCCCTTAGTGCTTATTTTGTCCCTTTTTTTTGTTAAAATTTTCATGATTTTTCATTTAACCGCCCTGGGCGACTTTCCGGTAGATCCTGGTATAAGGTTTCTGGTTTACTGATATCAGCTACTCACGATATGAACACTGATTGTGTGACTCATAGAATTTCTGTGTCTTGTGAAAGTGTGTTGATAATGTAATACTATAATGTTTTTAAGGTTACTGCCTTTGCTGACGTTCACAATCTGACGATTCCCGAGACATTTGAGGAAGATACTGGAAACTACATGGTTCGTGCTACGAACCTTGCTGGTGAGGCAAAATGTTACGCCAAGCTGTCGGTGAAGGCTCCAACTCAGCCAATCCAGGAGGCTGAGGTGATGCGTATCCGACGCGTGGTGGAAACAAAGGAGTCCAACATGATCGTCAAACGTGAGGATGGTTTGGAACAATCACCGCCAGAGTTCCAGAAACTCTTCCAAGACATGACTGTCAATGCCGGGGACAACGTCACATTTGAATGCGTAATTACTGGCAGTCCTAAACCAAAGGTAAGGAAATCACATCAGGTGTGTGTTTTCAAATGTAAGTGTAAAAGATGAGAAACAAAGGGAGTTTCACCAAAGCTCGGGGGCGTGGTTAAATCAAAGAAATTTCTCAGGAAGAGGGTGTGCCTAAATCGAGGTAATATACAAGGGGGCATGGTTTATTTAAGGGAATTAGGGTAAGGAGACATAGCTGAAGTAAGGTAAACATGGTTGAAGGGCAGGGTGAAATCAAGGCAATTGACTGGGAAAGGGGCATGGCTACACCAAAGAAATAGAGAAGTGAGCATGGTTTAATTGAATTGTGTCGTCATTGATGTTTTAATTTGTGTAGATTTAGCAAAAAAGCCTGATTCAAACTGATATTTTTCACTCAGTCAAGAAACTCTGTTTTCTTCATTAATTTTATGTTGGTTTTTTTTGTCTATTCCTGAAAACACCGAAAAAATAAAACCGCTTGAAAGTCATGTTTACATTAAACAATGTCACAATTATTAACCTGGACTTAAAAGGGCATGATAAGGGTGATATTATAAATGTAGTGTTGGTATTCAGATATAAATCTATATGAAATTGTACAGCAAATCTTTTTATGTGTCTCCAGGTCACATGGTACTTCAATGGGGAACCTGTTGTTTCCCGTGATTACCAAATCTCCATGGAGTCAAGCAAGTACAGATTACACATCCCGGAGGTGTTCGATGAGGATGCGGGACGCTTCTCCATTACTGCCGAGAACCCATCGGGCAAGGCAACTTGCTCAGCTTGTCTGAATGTAGACGAAGAACCAACTATACCTAAAACAAGAATATTTGGAAACACCGAGATGTTGTAAGTATTTAAAAAGCATTTTTATACTAAAATAACAGAATACCATAGAAAGGGTTGAATATTGATGTGCATAAATTTCAGAATACTAACAGAGAGTTTAATTTTGTTTGGAGCTGTTTAATTTTGAAGGTATTTATATGATTATTTTGAAAATTTAATCATTGTTTAAAATTAAAGTTTGATGCTTTTGATTTTTATATTTTTATGTTTGTGATATAAACTAATGGCATTGTTGTTATCAGGTCCAAACGTGTGTCTCGTACGGAAACAACAACAACCGAAACACATGTCAAGCACATATTTGAGTCGACACAAAGAGACACATATATACCATCATACGAGTCTCATTCGACCACCATCCTGACAGATGTGTCCGACGCAGAGCCTGTACCAATGATCGGAGCAACGGAACATTACGCTACCACTCTCAAGACAGACGTGCCGCCCACCTTCAAGCCGGTGGATCTGACAATTGCTGTGCCAATCCCTCCTAAGTTCCTCCAGCCGCTGAAAAACATCACGGCTGCGGAGGGCAGTAAGGTCGTTTTTGAGGGAGTTGTGTCAGGTATGTATTTAAATGGAATCAAATATCTTTGTTGTAGACTACCCGATTTCATAACGTAAAATCAACATGTAAGCAAATCATACTCCGATCTGTTATCAAAAAATTCTCTTTGATTTGGAATTAACCCGTTTAAGTTTTAAATGAGACATAATCATTAAAACTGTTCGAAATTTAATTTTGATTAAATTTTACCAAACTGTACTGATTCTTTTTTTCGACATGTTTGTTGATGATAAGAACATTTTCTTGATTTGATGTAATGACAATATCTTGTGGATTCATGAATTTTTTTAATTGTCCTTAAAATATGGACAGTGTCTCAGTGAGTCCTCGTTGTGGTGTAATATTATCATGTTTCTAAGTTCTGAGTCGTGTATCATAAACGTTGAATTAGAATGTCTATGTCACCACAAACTGGACATGAAGTCTTCTTTATGTATATTTCAAACTTTCAATGATAAATTTTCAGGCAAACCCCAGCCAACTATCAAGTGGTTCCGTGAAGGGAAACAACTCACGGACAAAGCAGACTTTGAGATTGGCTACAGAGACGGACGTGTCTCACTTACCATTCCAGAAGTTTTTGAGGAGGATGCCGGGCGTTTTGAGTGCCAGGCTGACAATGAAGGAGGTCAAGCTACTAGCTCTTCACAACTCGTAGTGAGAGGTACAAGTCGACCAACGTCATTAAAACTTTAAATACAAAGATTATCATAAACAAGGATGAAAATGTGTTTGTGAAATAATTATCCATCATTCAAATGCATGAAATGTAATTTTGTTCATACAAAATCTTTATAAAGTTTGAGGGAATGAAACTTTGATAATGTTGTAAATTTCTGCATTTTTAAAACTGAGGCTTTACTTTGAAGCTTTATACTTTAAAATGAGAAAATAAAATAAAAAAATAAATGAGAGAGAGAAGGAAAAAAGGAAAAAAGATGGGTTTGAATCAGTAGTCTTTGACTCTGATGATATAACTATATTATTGTTTTCTGTCCTAGCTACAATGATTCCTCCAATGTTCACGGAGAAGCTAAAGATCACAGAATGCCGTGAAGGCCAGGCCGTGCGTTTCAGAGTGCGCGTGTCAGGTCAGCCACCCCCAACTGTAACCTGGTACCGTGAAGGCGCCCAGGTGGTGAGCTCCCCAGACTTTGAGATCATCACGGAGGGTGACCTCCACACTCTGTACATTCCAGAGGTGTTTCAAGAGGATGGCGGAAACTTTACTGTTACTGCCGAAAATCCTGCTGGACACGCCCAGTGTACAACTGAACTCAGGATTCTGGGTCAGTATCATCCTTATATAGAGATACTGTTGTTGGCAACTTTTGCCCGTCATTGATACTCCTGGAGTTACAACCACCTTTGCTCTCTGCATCGTTGGAACATGTCATGTTAAAATTGAAGGCATAAGTGAAACCATTTGATTGGTTTCAAGAGAAAAGAAACTGACCTATCACAGGCTGATATACTCCTTTGGAAGATTACAAATCTGCAACACTCCATTACAATAAATATTATATGACCTCAAGATTTATTTATATACCTCAAAGGATCAAACTGGTCATTTTGTCTTGTCCACAAAGTTTTACACAAGGAATCTTCAATTTTGCCATGATATGTTCCAGGGGTACAGAGAGCATAAATGATTGTAACCCATGGAGTATCGAGGATAATTTCTACCTTGAATGAAGTATTTCTGAGGAAGAATACTAAATTGTGAAATCTTAAATTATAAATGTCATACTTATATCCAATCAAAAATGTACTGTGTAATAAAGCAAAATAAAGTATATTTAAAGTATGAAAATATTGGTTCGAATACCAAAAATGTAAATAGTTTGAAGTTAATTGTTCAAGAAATTTTCTAACCTTTTGAAGATATTTGATTAACGTCAGTTTGATGTGCTGTATCTTGTAGCCCCAATGGATCAGACCCCTGCCCCTGTACACAAGCCTGTAATAGGGGTAAAGGAGACTTTTGACCAGATGAGGGCCCCACCTAGAGAAGCCCCCAAGCCTTTCGAGCCCACAGAGGAACCAAGCGCAAAGGTTCCAAAGCTGCAACGCCCATCACAGTTTGTTAAAAGGCCAGAACCAAAACCGAAAATGTTCACAGAAAAGGTGGAGGTACCCGTAGAGAGCAAGCCACAGTTTGCTCCCTTTGAGAAGCGCATTCCGCTTTTCAAAGAACCTGCACCAGAGGAGGACGTACCTCCACCACTACCATTATCTAAACCTCCAGTGTTTGTGACAACCAAGGAGAAACCTAGCTTCACGCAGGTATGCTGGATCAGTTTATCTTGAACAATTCCATACCGTTAAACACAATATAGAATAGCACGTGTTTTACTTACACATTTACTCTGTGGTGTATATCCTTGGTATAAACTTATACTTACTGGGTAATCACTTATGTCGACAGGATAATACTTTTATCTATGGGGTAATACTCATAGTTATCATACAATGTGTGAGACAAAATATAAATAATAAATAGATATAGGACAAAAAGAAATTCTCTCTCTGATGGATCTTAAGGATTAATATTAGTGAGAAATATTAACAACATAACTGTTAACATCAATTCTTACCTGCACAAAGGAATCGAATTAACAAATATTGTAGGTCTAATCTGTGATTTTGAAAAAAAATAATGTGTAGTTTTTATGTTACCTTGGTTATTTTGTATTACAGACATTGAAGAATATTTCTGCTTGTGAAGGAGAACGGGTCGTGTTTGAGTGTCGCATATCTGCTCATCCAGAACCTATTATCAAATGGTTCAGAGAAACAATAGTGATCTCAAGTTCACCTGATTATGAGATCACATGGGAGAACAACACTGCCAGACTGACCATCGCTGAGATATTCCCTGAAGATTCGGGAGTCTTCAAATGTGTGGCTACTAACGCTGAGGGATGTGCCATATCTGAAGCCAGACTCGAAGTCAAACGTAAGAATGATTATTTTGAAATAAGTTGTCATGTAGGAAGTAAAAGTTAAAATTTATCTCATAAAGGATCAAAACTATTAATAATCAAAGGAATATTGGAGATAACAGAAATTAAAATTTTGTCTAATGTTTTCCTTTGAAGATTTACTGAGACAAAATTGCCCGTATGAATTGCAGTTTTAAGTAAGTCTTACTCAAACAGCAAAATGTTATGATTATGTAAGCTCTCTGTGTTGGTGAAATACATTTAAGATCTTAAATGCCGAAGAAGAATTGGCTTCAAAAGTTTCATAAAATTCTAATTTACTCTGTAGGTATTTAGCCTGTTTGGAAGTGTTGTGACAGTGATTTTAATGTCCTAAATGTTTTCTTTTATCAAAAAACTCATTAGCGGCAACGCCAGAGAAAGACGTTCCAATCAGGGAAGAACCAGTTCAGCAGATGAAGGCACCGAAGCGTGAAGAAAAGGCACCAATGGTGACCCCTATCCGTCCACAATTCACAGACAAACCTGGAAATTCACGCCTTGTTGAGGCTACCAACACCATCTTTGAATGTCATGTGACTGGAGTGCCCTTCCCAGAAATCACCTGGAAAAAGAGGGGATTCCCCATGAGAACTGATAACAGGTGAGATGCCAATTGTTTTCAATATGTAACATGTTGCATTCCTGTCAGTTTTGGTGTTGTTAATTTACTGCAAAGAAACTTCCATCTAGGAAAAATCGTGGTAAGTGTTCCATGAGTTGTTAAAACTGTAAATGATTAAGCTGTATGACGGATGCTTTACAAAAGTCAAATTCATATAGAATATCTTCCTATGAATGATATATAGACAATGTACAAATTGATAATTCAGAATCGATACAGAAGTTGCTGTGATTTAGATAGATTCTAATTGTAAGGTTTTTTCTTTTTCAGACACAGAATGACTGTTGACACCTTAAGTGGTCGTTGTTCATTGACGATTTCTCACTGTCGTCCTGATGATGCTGGAGAGTACACATGTACTGCGGTCAATTTGGCTGGAGAAGATACTGTTACAGCCACTCTGTTGCCTGCTGAAGGTCAGCTCACTGTTATTGGTACAAATAACAACAGGATAATGATAATATATATATATGTCAATATTTTTATACAAACAAAGAAAACATTTATCTGAAGACCAGATTCAGACTATTGAGAGTAACTCATTTTTGATTATTGGTCTCCTTTGTGGGATGTAATCTTGGATGAATGCAGAAAACATTTATTAAATCCATTGATGGGTCTTTGTTTACTATTTATTCAAACAAGGAATTTCACTGCTAGATAAGCAGCAAGTTTTTATCCTCATTTTTTAAAATTGTTCGTCAACCAAACAGATTTCTGTGACTTTTTGATTCTGAATTCATTGCCTTAAACTATATTTGCATCGTGTTTTACAGTGAGGGCTCCCTCACCACCGCCTCCTCCGATACCATCAATCCCTGTGGCTCCGCTGAAGAGCTGGCAGCCGGTCTCAGCTGAGCCAAAGGAGAAGTATGTTCCTGTCCAGGAACCAGTAACCAGGAAACCATGGGAACCTGTTCAGGTCCAGAAACCACAGCCTGCTCCTCAGAAGACATGGGAACCACCCATGACAGAGCTGAGGGCACGTATGGAGGCTCCACAGCGTCAGCCCCAGGAGTTTGTGGTCACTCGTGCTGAGAAAATACTTGAGAGTAACCTCCAGTATAGACAGTCAAAGGAACCAGAGAAAAAGAAACAACCGCCTGTACAAGTGAGTAAAGTAGAAAAGTCCTTGTTAATTGTCTGTCTGTATTATTTGAAATGATTCTGTTAAATCTGTTTGTCGTCTGTCTGTTTTACTTGCAAAGATTCTGTTAAATTGATATCTTATATCTAATATATGTTTAATATTTGCAGGACTTCCAGTCTGTTGGGTTTGAGCAGCGACTGATGAGTGAGAATTACATGCGTGATGGACACATCAAGATTTCAAGTGAGACAGAAACTTCAGAATATGAATCTGAACTTCAGGATGACCGTGGACCACCGGCGCCACCTGCTAGCCCAGCAATCATCCAGAAACTTAAGGACTTCCGTCTCATTGAGGGTTCAGATGCAACCTTTGTATGTAGGGTCACAGGTCGTCCGAGGCCAAAGGTCAGTTTCTAGGTTTTAAAAAACCTAAATAATGGTAATCTCTTTTTATCGATAATTTGATTGGTTATTATATAGATGGCATACTTATCCCACGTCTGGTAACAAACCCACCCATGTAATGTAGAAAAATCTCACATTTGAAAAAAATGAAAAGTGAAATAATATCATTAAGTGTTCCTGAAAAAAATTTATAACTGATCATTCCTGCCTGTTTCTTATCCAACTGCTCCTTTCAACTGCAGATTGCATGGTACAAAAATGGCCACCGGATCAAACGATCAAACAGATATGAGATGAAATATACCAAAGACGGATACTGCACACTCCGTATCCGAATTGCCTTGCCAGAGGACGCTGGTCACTTCACCATCTTAGCTGTCAATGCAGCAGGCAAGGCCACCTGCTCTAGCATGCTGTATGTGGACGGTGTTGGTCAGATTGACTCCACCTCTTTTGTGGCTCCAACCACACTAGAAAAGATGACCAAGTAAGTGTTCTATCTGGTCTTTAGAGGTGAGGTTAGGGTTTGAGCTTTTGTGCATATGACATTTTTAAAATGGTTATCAAAAGAAGACTTTCAACATGATTATGTAATTGTAATTGAATATCATTGAACCTTTGTAGGGACAAGACCAAAGCCCAGAAGCCTGAGGACCAAAGTGGAATCCTTGAGGCACTGTTACGCCCAACCTTCAAAAAGGTTCCTGAGAGTTTACAGGCCAGGGAAGGTCAAACAGTCAGACTGGACACTGTTGTGTCTGGCCGCCCAGCCCCTGAGCTCACCTGGTACAGAGATGGACAGCCTGTCCGCAACGACATGAATCATAAGGTGAAGGTCATTTTTACATATTTATAATGTAATTCATGTTTAATATATTCTAATCTGTCAGTTGAGGAAATGTTTGGTAATTGTTTGAAATCATACTGTTACATTAACTGGAATGATTTTGGTTTGAATTACAGACGGTTGTCAATGAAGATGGAGTGAATTCACTTATCATTCTGTCTGCAAGCCGCTACGACGCTGGAACTTATATGTGTGTAGCTAAGAGCAAAGCTGGGGAAAATTCTTTCAATGTTATCGTCTCTATTCTAGGTAAGTAGTCTCACAGTGTTCTAGTATGTCATTACAATACAATGTTGACATATAAAAAAAAAAGTTTTTTTTTTTCTGTTTTTTCATTTCTGATGATCAAAATTTTCAAGGATTTATCAAAAGATCATAGCAAGTAGGATTTTTTTCCCCGAAGTCCTAAAATAAGCAATAGTTTTATCTCTTCTTTATAATCTTAATCTATCTAATTAACGCTATTTTATTTCTTTATCTAAAATAGCTATAGAAAGAGCTCTTTAAAAATAGCCACATTCACAGTATATTGGAGGACATTATGTCACTGTTATTTGTTGTAAAAAGGCTTGATGTAATGCGATGTAACAAAAACAATGTGCTATGTATGACAATGTGTTACTCTGTTGTAATACATTTATTATGTTTTAACAGAGAAAGAAATGCTTCAGCCACCGAAATTCCAGAACAGAATACCGAATATTACTGCCAAGGCTGGAGAGCCTATAACACTGACTTGTGACGTCACAGGTACACCTACCCCTATGATCAGCTGGCAGAAAGATGGAAAAATGCTGATTCCTAGCAGCCCATACAGGTGTGTAGCAATCGAACGAGAGAATGTATCATCATTAGCAAAAGATGTAAATATTCAGGTCAAAGGTCACAAGATATGATCGGTTGAATTACATAGGTATATAAATTTCAGTCCAAGACGCCGAACAATTTATAAGGTCAAAGGTCACGAGATATTGTTGGTTGAGTTATGTGATTTTCAGTCAAAGACACTAATGTCTTTAAGGTCAAAGGTTACAGGATTTTGTGGCTGCATTTAGATACTGATGTATTGTACTATAGTGCATTATCTAAGCTTATTTGATAAAAAATTGATTTTTTTTTTGTGATGTTGCAGGATTGACATAGAGGGTAACAGATCTACATTGTATATAGAACGCTGTGAGCCAGCAGACTCAGCATGGTTCCAGTGCTCGGCCGTCAATGTGGCTGGAAGTGCCACAACACGGGCCAAGGTTGTCGTACCAGGTAATTGTCTTTTGAATATCTGTATAAACATTTTATCTTTTTCGTCCCTTCAGAAATTGCTTTGTCTTGTTCATGGATTTATTGAACTCTTTCAGTATAAGTATCTTGCATTATTATTGTGTCTGGTTGAACCAAATTTAGATAAATGTTATTTATTTATTATAAACTTTTTATTTGTTATTCCTTGGAAAAACTGAAGCAAATTTGTGTGTTATTACACCAACTTTGGAATTAATCATAATGAGGTTAACATTTTCTATTTTCTACCAGTAGATATCAGCGTATATTGTGATCTTTATCAAACTGTTCAATTGATATTATTTACGACACTTATTTTAATGAGTTCTCATTATTATTATAAATAACATTCTAACAAATTCCAATCTGGACTTGTTTCAATTGAATATTGGTTTTCATTTTGTATTTTATGCAGTTTAATTATTGTTGAGTTAACGTTTCGTTTGTCAACAGCTGAGATGCCAAAACCGGAACCTATGAAGAAGTTCACGATACCCAAAGTCTCTTCACCACCACATGTGGCTACCAAACCGTCACAGGTGGTGCCAAAAGTAGCACCACAGGAACAAGCCAAAGCTCCCCCTGCAAGGATGCCAGGATCGCAGTCACCACCGTAAGTACTGTTTAAAAATAGAGATGAAGGCGAGGGAAAGCATGGACAAGTTCTGGAACATCAACAGGGATGATTGTCAGAGATAATAGTCACATACTATACAGCTATATATATATATATATATATATGTCTGCTTACAAACTTACACATCTCTTTCTCACTTTGATGTATAGCTTCTACGCTATCATACCTTAGCTTTCTTTGTAATGTACTGCTTTATGCTCAATTGTGCATTCATTTCATCATGTATATAACTTGTTTGCTTTCCAGCTTTGATATTTTTGGGAATAACCTTGCTGATCCCCTCACCATCCATTACAAATACCTTGATTAAAACAGTTAGTCAGAATGCTTTATGCAGACACTATGAAAGCCTGTCACAGTGCTTGAATCAGATAATGTAACAAGTATGTCAATTTCCCCACAGTCACTATGACATCCAATCAGAAGGCTTGGTACAACAGATCTCGTACAGCACGGAGGCAGGAAGTGCTCTTATGCGTCTAATTAAGGAGGAGGATGCATCAAGGTTCATATCAGCATGGCATGCTAACTCTTAGATGTGTTGTTGTGTGGAAATTTTACACGAAGGTTTTTCAGTAATATCTTTTCATAAAATCACTACATAAAATTTCCCACCGTAGTTCCATTTCTTTATCAAAATCCTATTAAAGAGGAAGAACGGATTGTCCTTTTTTTTTATCTCAATATTTAAGTCCTGCATGTAGATGACTTTGGAAAGAAAGTGGCTCATATCTTTTGACCCTAGGTTGGTGTGAAGAAGAATTTGCGTGATATTTTTTAACCCTCTTTCCATTCCATATTGAATATATTTGAATATTTGCCTCTTTAAGTTTGAAGTGCAAAAGCCATTTTAAGGTTAGCTAGTCCTAACTGTAAATGTGTTTTCCACGTTTGTATGAATCCTTTCCATTGATGTTGTACCTGCTTTGCTTTTAGTTGGTATGATATACATAAGGAGGGCCCCGTACAACAGATATCGTATGCTTCCGAACTGGAAAGCGGGACGTTACGCCTTAAGGGTACTCCCACCCCACCTAAAGAGGATAGGTTGGTTTAATTTACAAATGGTTATAACCATGTTGTATGATCTCTATATATATCGCACTAGAACACATGAATAAGTAAATTTTAAAGCAAATCAGTGTGTGGTCTTTTTCTAGTTGTTTGTTAACACTTAATTTGTACTTAGATTGGATGTTGCTTCTCTACTGTGTGGTTACAACTCCTAAATCTGGATTTCAATTATCAACTCATTTTTCAAAAGATCATGCAAATGAATTAGATTACTATTGTAAATTAATTTTGTTATGGAAGTTGAAATATTCCGATTTAAGAGTTTCCACTTCCTGGTAGTATAGTTAACAAAATTGTTGTTGATGTTTGTCAAATAAATTCGTATGATAGTATAGAATTTGTGAATGAGATGGCTGCTGTAATGCAGACTAATATGAATGTAGTTTTAAATCTTATCGTCTAATAACACTAAGACAGAAGTAGCACATGTAGCTATGGCAACAGTGCATAATGGGTTAATAGGAATGATCACTGTAGAATTCCTCGTCGTGTTTGTACCATAATATATGTCCGTAAGCTATGTCATCCTTTTAATCGCATGAAAGCATTCTTCCACTCTTAGACATTTACAGAAAAACCTTGATTCCTAAAAATTTAAAGACAACTTCAATTTAAAATTTAAAGACAACTTCAATTCAAAATTTAAAGACAACTTCAATTTAAAATTTAAAGACAACTTCAATTTTTCATAGCTTAATATGTTAATACATTATGTTTTGCAGTGGTTTTATTTTGCCCCAATTTAGTACTACATCAAACATTAAAGACGAGTAATTATAAATATTGTAGGTACTTAGCTACAAAGAGATTTGAGAAATTTCCAATATGAAAATAGCCAACTACATGTTGATTTTGTTCATATTTATATTAGTTACTGCAACTCAGCTTAGACTTAAAATAGTGATGGGATTTTGAATTTAAAGTAATTTCATTTGATTTCTACTGTGATATCAAGGTTTGGCTAATATCTATCTCCAGTAATAAAGCTTGAAGTCAACACATTACTCCAGGATTGTTATGGGCTTATTACAGGACAATGTATCAGCATTAGTTCACCAAGCATGGGCTTTTTTGCCGAATTAGTAGCAGATTAGAAACAAGGGATCCGACATGTATTGCCTTAAGTGATACTATAACACATATGGCCTGGTAGTTTATCCCAAAATGCACTGCAGCAGCATGAAGACTTAATATGCAAATAATTTTGAATGTAAATAGATGTAAGCAGATATATCTGATTAACCACCAACAGTTGCTGAACTCTAAAGCTATCGACAGATACGAAAAACTAGTATAGAAAATGATGACCTTGTCAAGGTCAGCAAAACATTAAGTCAAGGTCAATTATACAATATAGATTTTAGTCCTTTCATATCTTCATTTATTTTCTTCTGTTATGTAATCATTTCATGCTTAAATATTGAAACTGTTATTCTGAAAAACATGATGTAGGTGAAAGATATTCATCGAATTTAGGTAAATTTAGAAATTACAAAGAATCCAGAATATTTTATAAAGATTACCAAAGAGTATTCAGAAGGTTTTCATGACACTTGTCTGACTTCTTGTGACTGTGACTCTGTGTAGCCCCGCGGCGAAGCCTCATACTCAGAAACCCAGTGAGCAGACGTATAACCGCCCATTTCCACGGGTTCCTCCCCCTACACCAGCCTCCACATCAGTAGAATCCTCTCCTGTCATCAAACGTCGCAAGTTAGTACTGATATGATCAGAATTCTATAGGGCTTAGGCTCTACATAAAACTGTGGTTTTCTGTGATAGAGGAATCAATGTTTGATTATTTCAGTTATCTCTTGATAATGCATGTGAGTGAACCGTTTATCTGGTGTGGCGTGACCCATCTTTCCTTCTCAATCAGTGTTTGTGTGTCAATGGTTTTCCGCAGAGAATTCAAATGTGATTTTTTTCTCTCTTTTTATTTATTGCAGCTTTTCATTGATTTTTCAAATGTATGATTAAAGTAATTACTTTTCACGTTGATGACTAAAATAATGAAAGGAATTAAATATTTTGGTATATCCTTTTGCTGGCGTTATATCTGATATCGACTTGCCTTGTTCCTGTTAGGATTGTAACAAAGGCACATATAACACCTGCACATCCACCCATGGTTCCCATGGCAACACCTGAGGCAGCACCACCAACCGCAGAGGAACCAATGGAAGAGGAGGAAACTGTACTGCCTCAGAATGTGGCTGATGCTAAGAGGAGATTTGAAACTCCAGAGAAATCATTGCCACCTGTTGGTAAGCCACCCAAGGCTCCAATTAAACATGTGGCATCACCCAAACCAGTGGCACCACACAAACCTTCACCTAAGCCTGTGGCACAGGAACCAATGTTCCGCCCAGAGACAGTAAAACGTGACGAGGTACCACCGACTCAATCACCAGTGAGACATGTCCAGCCACCGACTCCATCACCAGTGAGACATGTCCAGCCACCGAGTCCATCACCAGTGAGACATGTCCAGCCACCGAGTCCATCACCAGTGAGACATGTCCAGGCCCCCAGGGCTAAGGAGCCATCACCGATGGATGTTCTCCCAATTCCACCTGGCGTACCTGGAGCGTAAATACAATTTTTGATTCTGCATGGAACTATTCAATTTGAATTTTGAAACATTTGGTTTCCAATGACAAAATTAAAATAAAAATTACATGAAGCTGCAATTGAAAAATATCTTGTATATAATTTCTGGTTTACTAGAAATTCCAAGGTATCTACTTTTCATCAAACAATTTTGTTTTTGTTTATGATGACTTACAAACAAAATTATAATTTGATGATAGCGATTAAAGTCTAAGACATTGATTGAATATTCAACAGCTATGACATCCAATCAGAAGGCCCAGTTCAGATGATCACCTATGTATCAGACACTGAGGCTGGCTACCTCCGTCTTGTGTCAGAGGATGAACTTGATTCATCACGATCAAGGTGCGGCAATCTTTGATTCTCAGAATGTGCATGTTGAACTTTGTTGTATGTGTATTGTGACATCTGACAGAATATGAAAAAAAGCATGTTGTTGAGAATAAAATCGAGAAAAGAAATTATTTACTGGAAGAAAAACTCTGCCATTATTCTAGTGGATCTTGCATGCAGCCATTCCAAATTTGATGGCTTGGATTTCAGGAAGATCTTCCTGTGTAGGATTTCAAGAAGATCTGCATGTTGAGGATTTCAAGAAGATCTGCATGTTGAGGATTTCAAGAAGATCTGCATGTTGAGGATTTCAAGAACTGGCTGTTGAGGATTTCAAAATCTGCATGGCTTTGATTTGTCTTTCCTTGACTGATAAAGTTACAAATACTGTCAGTTTGCAACCTGTGTTAGTACAGACTGTGGCTGTTGTATCAGCAGTTAGTCAGACATGGCCAGTACGTACAGCTGATGGCTGCTTTACCTGAATTAGTGGACAGAATGATTTAGTTGCTCACATTCGGAAAAAATAGCCAGTCACAGCAAGCATGCTTTGCAGCAAGGAATAAGAAGGATAATTTGAATTTGTAAAAAGAAGTCTATTTGTACATGTGCTTTCAACAATGTGCATGTTTGAAGCATCAACTTGATCAGTGTAGATCAAATTTGTTTTTAGAAGAAAAAAAAAATGAGTCATTGTTAACAAGCATGCCAAAAGGTGATATATTTTATCAAAATACCCCTGTTTTTTCTTCCGAAAAATATGACGTTTCCTTGGAGAATAAAGATTTACCAAGCATGCTCTATTCCATCTTGGCTGAGTGTGTATAGTAATATCTGCATGGGCCATCAAATAAATATGATGCTGAAAACAAAGTTTGGAAGGACACCATGATAAAAGCGTGACCCAGTTTTGTTTTGAGGAATTAAGTTTTTTGTTTTTGTCAATTTTGTAAAATTGAAAAAAATGGAAAAGTGGAAGAAGGCAAAGATGTTGGATGATATCTTTTAGTCGCTGTAATGATTTGCAAGAGGAGATTTAATTGGTCAATTCAGTCTTAAAACCACTTTCTGATTGGACACTTCTGATTGGACACTTGAAGATCTGTGTCTATGGTTAATACAATATGTAAAGCACATTCTAATTGGACACTTGAAGATCTGTGTCTTTGGTTAATAAAATATGTAAAGCACATTCTGATTGGACACTTGTAGATCTGTGTCTATGGAAAGACCACGCCTTCCAATGCCAAAACCGAGGACACTGACTGTACTGTCATCCACAGAGGAAGAATATGACCGGTAGGGGTGTATTATACTCTAAGCATGTTGACTGTTGATTGATTTACTGGTCACTAAACGAGATACATACCGGTAGTTATTACACTAGCTTTACTACATGGGAGACATGTGTTATACAGAATGATATTCAGTAATTAAATTTTATGAAATAGTTTTAGGTTGTGTGATGTTTGAAGTGTGGTTACCTATATTATTTTAAAGTATGATTAAATTAGAATTTCATTTTAGAAATTAATTAAGAATTAATATGTGTAGATGTGAGAAATGATTGATATTTTTATAGCTTTGGATGCCCTACCACATCAGCAATATGTTATGTCTTAAATCTCTTAACAACTTTTGGATCTTCAAAAACCTAGCACTTGTACTGATAATATATCTTTATAAAATCATTTAAAAAATTGATCTAAATTTGTGTGGTAGAATAGATATATTTCATACGTGTTTCCATAATGGTTAAATTGATCATGCTTGGTTTGAAAGAGTCGGAAAAAATGTTCAAGCTTTTAAGATTTTTTTTACCAACATATTTTAGCTTTTGTGGTAATTTTTAACCATTTCACTCATAAATGTTAATTTTTATTTTTAAATTGTTATTTTGTTACCTATTACTTCTCTTTTATTTATTTTGATATCATGTGATTTGTTCTTATATTCTATAAATAGATTATGTAACAGACTTACATCTGCATCTCATGTAGAGTGTACTGAAAATCATCTTATATATTGTGAAATATCTGTTGTTGAAATATTTTCTTCTTTAAACATCTACACTCAGCGCTCATTTCTAATATACAACAGAATTGGAATAGAAATTCAGTTGATGTCTCCTGTGTGAATTAAAATGTTAGGTTATTATTTTGGAAGCAGAATTTATTATGAAATGAAATGCTTCAGCAATGTTGCTGAAATTGAGATGATTTCCAGTAGTTTTTTTATTATAATTACTTGGAAAAATAACTGATTTTTGGGCAAGTGTTCATGGTTGATTCAACCTAGAGTAGCAAGATCAGTGCATTAGTCTTTAACTTTGATACTTAGGTATGACGATAGACCGAAACACGAACCACAGCTTCCCGCGTCACTGCAGACCAAGTACAAACAGTTCAGGTGGTTATAAACTTTGATGTGGAGTTGTCTCCCTTCCCTTTATGTTTTGATAAAATTCCCTTCTCATCAAAGATGATTACATCAGTATGTTTTGAGAGCTTTTCCTTGTTAATTTTTCCATCTGTTTGTAAATTCTGGATTTCTTTCAACATTTCATTGTGATATTTCTCATTTGGAAATTTAGAAGGTTGATTTTGGTCCGTCTACAGTTTATAAAATCACCATATTTTAAAATTAAAATTCTTTGTGATTCTTATTTAAGTAGATTTTCTAACACCTACTATTTCTGAAGTGTAAATACCCATCATGCATGATGAGATGACAGACAGCATGCTATCAGATTTGATATGATTTACAAATAGATTTATTTTCCAATCTATAGAATTGTTAAATATATTATCTGATTTATTGTATTGTTTTTGTTTAAGAAATGTGTTTTTGTATGATGTTGTTTTTGATATTGTAATTTCATATTGATAGAATACAATAATTTTTCTGTATGAAATATTAGTGAATTCTCTATTGTCTTTCTAAACTCTAAACTGTAAATCTCTGTACTTCTGCTGTATTTACTGTGTTTCTACTGTATTCCTGTAAACTGTTTCTCTACAACTTTTCTCTCCTCTTGCTATCAGACCTGTTAAACCACCGCAGCAACGCAAGAAAAAGAAGTCTAAGACACCATCACCACCAAAGGAACAACCACCAGCTCCTGCTGTAGTGCCACAACAGGCTCCTAAGCCACCACAAGTGGCCCCTGCGCCACCACAAGTGGCACCTCCACCTTTTGTGCCACAAGAGGTCCAAAAGCTACCAAAAGTTGCCATGTTTGAGCCAAGGTGCGGAATAGGTTTCTGCCTGCTTGTGTGCATTGTTAAAACTGCTTTTATTTAACCCAGAAGCCTCTTTATGAATTATTAATGACAATATCCTTATATTATACAATATTGAGGACGAAAGTGATATGAAAACAAAAAGCAATAGAATAGGGCAATAGAAAAATGTTGTATAGCTGATGGATAAATCTAAAATCTAGAAAAATAACTGCAGGTTGTGACTGAGAATGGAATCTTAACTTAATTGCAAGGTGCAAAAAAATTTATGTATAGGTTTTCTAAGCCATCGTTGGACTATTATATACTATCTAACAGGTTTGTCACTTGTCTTTGAAATCTCTCTTGTTTCCACCCTCAAGAAAATCTACTTTTTTTATTGCATTCAAATGAGCTTTATTTTCATTTCTATATTTTTTCATTTCTGCTTCTTTAAGTGTTGAGTTAACTGCCCTTTAGTTTCATTGTTAACGACTTTGTTTTATGATAAATATTGTATTGCATGAAAGTTGTTAGTCTAGTATAGAAGTCTATATGTTGGTCACTGATCAAATATTAATGACACTTCATTTCAGGATTTTCTCAAATATCACACTTTCAAAATTCATTTTTTTTTCTTACAAAAGGAACGGAAAAAAAAAACAAAACCTTTTGAGATTTTTGACATAGATTCGTTAGCTTTTGCTGGAAAAAAATGAATGTTAAAGATATGGTGCAAACATGAATTTATTAAAATGAGATAAAAAAAATATATATATAGAAATAGATCACTTGATAAACAATTATCGTAGAACTAGGTGATACGGTTTGGAGGTAGGAGTGTGATATTTAATACAATACAGTAGGTCACTAATTTGGCAGAGCTAATTCAGTGTTGTCTATTGATTTTGTTTGTGACAGAAAGGAGAAAGTGGCCCCTAAAGTGTCCCCTAAGCCCCAAGGGAGATCACCACCAATGGTGTCCCCTGTTGCAACACAAATTGATATACCGGTGTCTGGAACCCCTGCACCAGTGGAGTTCTATGTCCCTAAAGGACAGGAGGCTTCCTCATCATTAGAACTTACAAAAATGGTGATGGTTCCCTCCGATTCTGAGAAAGAAAAGTCGGAAGCTACCATTACAATCAAACAGGCAGTCCTGCGTAGAGGGCAGCCACCAGTACCAGCAGCTAGAATTGTCCGCAAGACGTCTGAGCCGCCGAAGGACAAACTTATTATTGAGGTTAAAGAACAACAACTGCATGATCCCGCTCCAGTTAGGCAGCGGGAACCTGTTCGTGCTCCAACAGTTCCTAAGGCAGCCACAACTGTCAGAGAGTCCCAGGACAGGGAATACTGGTCACCAGAGAGGAAGGACGTGATTAAAGTCAAGGAAACCATTGAAGCTACATGGGATAGGTTAGATATACTTACCTCTGTGTATGAAGAGCTCTCTTGACTGCAGTTGCTGCTGAATGTTGAATTGTCTCCCTTTGTGATCAAATTTCCTTCTGTGAGTCCTTAGCTTTATGCGCAGACCTCCAGATAGCATGTGAGGTTTGAATTACCTCCCTTCGTCACTGAGATTAGAGTTATCTTCACCTATAGAGAATGATAGTAGATTCACTCTTTGTTCCGAAATCTTCACTTCACCTTGTGAAAATAGGCAGATCTGATTTGAATCAGAATGCTTTTGATGTCTTGGTGATGTTTTTATAAAAAAAACACCAACCTTGTCCATATACACCTGAATGTTTTATATCAATCCTAAATATTCAATCTTTGTTGATGGTTAATGAGTATTCCTGTCTAGTCTTGTACTTTCACTTCAATCAATTTCCTAACCACAGAATGTCCCCTGTAGGTATATCATAGTCACTTTGTGTATCTACCTCTGTTGTTTGAAATTGCTTCAGAAATCTTGCCTTTGTCTAGAGGATATGTCTATAAGACTCCGACACCTGTCTTCACTCTGATCCCACGATTACCTTTAGTTTGGAATGATACTATATCTGATAGAAGAAGTGCCTGAATGATTGAAATTCCTTTTTTCCCATCAAATGTCATGCTCAACAAAGTTAACTGCTTTTCTGTGTTTCATCAGTTTATATCCTGCAGTGGACTTGCGCCATGTTCACACACACTGTCTGTGATAGCTTCATCATGTCTACAGCATGAACTACGATGTACATATATATATATATATAAGCATGTATGTTTTCTTTTTCGTGATGATTTCTTTACAGAGGATTTTATTTTTGCAGTTGTATATATGATAAAACGCTGTGTATAAAAAATTCATGACCTGATAAAAATATCAACATCAATACAGATTTGTTCTTCTTTGATCTGGTCGATCAAAAATTTCTGTTTTATCAGTATACACATAACAGATGTTTCAAATTGACCTGTTCTTAGTACAATATTCTTGTCGTATAGAACCAGTGTCAATATGATTTATGTCTTTGCTTTCAGTGATTTTGAATGTGGCTGACACAATGTTATATGATTTCCTCCACAGAGTGTTTGCCGCGGAGAATTTCTGCTACAGGGATTATTTGGGTGTAATCGGGGGAGCCCCTGATTTGTTGTCTCTTGTCAGGTTCGCTCTAAGGCATGGAGTGTGTAAAGCTCCCAAACTGTCAACTCTACTTTCTACTTCTCCCTTTATAAGCCAGCAGCCTTGATATGCATCCCTAACCTCAAAGCCTCAAAATGAATCTGAAAATACAAATATACATATATGTATTATTTTTTCTGGGAAAACAATTTTTTTTTTTTGTAAGCATAGAAATAAAATCCGTTTTTTGTCACGTTTCCTTCCTTTATTTATTTATCCGTTTACCTTCTTATTTTCTCCTCAAATTCATTATTTCCAATTTGACATTTTTCAGTTCCTTAATTACCTCAATATCTTGATTTCTTTCCAGAGTTTTATCACTTTTGTAGATGTTGTCAACCAGTTTGACTCCCAGACTAACCTCTTATAAGAGTTATCTCCCTTTTATGGTTGTTTTAGACAGCCATATTGATTGCAGACTGTAAATCTTTCCAGAGTGGTCTCCCAGTTATTTTTTTTTTTTTGTGGGCAACCATGCTTACTTCTGACTCTATTCAGAGTTATCTCCCTGCAATGGTTGTAGTTGACAAACATTGTCATTCTTTACTCTGATTTATTTCAAGAGTTATTTCCCTTGAAAGCTTTTCCACACTGGATATTTCAAATATTCCTTAATTTTGTTTTGTTCATTTATGTGTTGAAAACTGTTAATGATATAATTGCATGAGTGATTCTTTTTCTTTTGCATTTTAATGTTTTGTTACAGTCCTAATATTTACCTCTTTTGAACCAGGTTTCCTATAGATTCTACATTGTACAATGTTTATAAGCACTGAAATTTCAAACACAGCAGAAAATGCCTGTGATAAAGTAATAAGTAAGATGTTATATATCATGTAAATATATTGTATTGCACTTTCGTGTGATTTTTTGCACTATAAAGTTTTATTTTGATATTTTTCATTTGATTTGTGATTTGTATTATTAATTTTTTACTTTTTTTCTAACATCTAAACACTGACTACATTCCTTCAGGTCACAGAGGTGCTTTGATAATTAAAATGATCTTACATTAAATAAGTTCTTCCATTTATACAGAATTGAAGATCAGGATAGCGCTGTGCGTGAGTACATCCGCCGCGAGGGTGAAGCACCTGCTCAAGAGGACATCTATGACAAACATAAACCCAAGAAACCCTGGTTCAAGACACAGATAAGGAACCTGATGGGCCTGAAGGAGAATGACTCCGCCCACTTTGAGTGTAAGCTCCTTCCACTTGGCGATCCTACTATGGAGATCGAGTGGTTTAAGGATGGACAACCACTTCATCATGGTGAGTTCTATTATCATTTTCATGATTGATAAAATTATTGGTCCATTAACTCCTCTTTTGTCTACTGTACTTAACTCCTCTTTTGTCTACTGTCTACTGTACTTAACTCCTTTTTTCTTCACTGTACTTGACTTGTTAAACAAGACTTGACAAATGAAAATTAGAAATACAGGTTCATGCACTCATAGTTGTAATAGCTGGTAATGTATTGTATAACTGTATGTAAAATACATTTGTTTTGAAATGTGAATTTTTATATGATATATAGAATATCTATCTAATCATCAGGATATCTATACATGTATGAAGAATATATAAAAAAAACTGTGATGACGACAGACTGCTAATCATCACAAATACTTTATTTTTAAACTTTTTATTAAGTTTATGTAAAATCTTGTTTTATTCCAAACCAGGTCATCGCTACAAGCCCATGCATGATTTTGGCTTTGTCTGCCTTGATATTTTATACACCTACCCCGAAGATTCTGGAGAATACTCTTGTACTGCCCGCAACTCTCAAGGGGAGGCAACCACAACTGCTGTTCTCCGATGTAGAGGTAAGAATGTCTTACTTAATATGTTCAAACATCAATATTTTATTTTTGAATAAAATATGTACCCCCACCATAAACTCCGTCTGAAAAATGTCTAGTTATTATCAAGTGATGCGTAAAATGTAAATAAGGCTTATTATGATGCTGTTTTTATTATCAGGACGCCGGTCCATCATCATGGAAACACAGCTTCCAGGAGAAGGTGCCATGCGTCTTCAAGAGATGGAGGAATACTGGAGAAGGTAACACTGCCATTAACATTTACCTCTTTGAAAGTTGTGCTAATTATAATTTCAAAAATTTCTTAAAAGTCTCATTTGTTTTCATTTTACAAAACACTTTTTTTTTTACATTAATTGACTGCAACAGACTGATTATTTTTTGTATTTGATTTAAAGTTTTTAAAGTTTTAAAAAATTCCAGTTCCTATTTTCCATAGTAAAATACTTTGAATTTTTGTATGGAAAATATACCAAGATACATGTAATAATTTCTTTGTTAAAACATTCTACCGACCTCATTAAAAGTGATTTTTTATAGTAACATGTACCTAGAAGAGAGAATTATTGATGAACCGAGGGAGCGATTCCCACCTTCAATTGATCTCAAACCAGAACCTGTTGAAACTGGTGAAGGAGAGGTCGCCAAGTTCATGATCAAAGTCAGCGGTTACCCACGACCCCGTGTCAACTGGTGGGTCAACGGAACCGTTATCATGGGTGTAAGTATATCGCATGTCACTCTGGGTCATTCAAGGTCAGTTTGGTAATTTGAATGGAAACTGAATGTGGAGGAAGCTTAAATTTTACTCATTCTGCTTGTGACTAATAATGGCAATAATTACTTTGAATCCTTAAACAAGAAAAATAGTGGATATGTAATCCAGTTTTTGTAATTTCTGACTTTAACGAAATGTAAATTATGAAATCGTACGACGTCCGTTGTAAACATTTCCAACTTATTCTCAAGTTCTACATGTGTCATTGAGTTGAAACTTACCTGAAATGACCGTGACATGATCCTGACCAAAGTTTGTTAATTTCGGGTTGGTCCGAAATCTAACATGGCTGTCATGGCCACCATATTGAAAACACATTTTCGACTTCTCAAGTTCAAAATTTGAAATCTTTTATGTCAGATGATCATTAAGGCCCATGGGCCTCTTGTTTCATTTGCTTCTGACAATTAATTTGCCACAGGTTCGGTTCTCAGAACAATACATTAAAATGTAAAAAACAAAGCAGTTCAGACATCATACTATGCTAGTAGTATGTGTCCATAAAATGACATTTGATTAGCAGAGAATACTAAAAAGTGATTTTTTGTTGTCTTATATATAGAAACAAACTCTTCTTTGAGTCGAGAAATTATAAACATACTGATGTTGACCCCTTTAACCACCCTCCACCCACCCCTATTCACCCACTCATCAAGCTTATTGAAGATAATGCATTATTGTTTAAGCAGATTGACATATGATGTTCTCATGTATGGAAGTATTTATATAGCATTTTTCTAAAAGTTCTAGTTAACATGTCCTAAATATATCTGGCTTCCAGAGCACACGTTTCAAACTGCGTTACGATGGCATGATTCACCACCTTGAAATTCCACGTGTACGAGAGTATGATGCAGGACAAATCCGTGTTGTGGCCAAAAACACTGAGGGTGAGGCCGAGGCCAGTACTACATTACATGTGATGCCAAAAGAGGACTGGAGGTCACACCTACGACAAGCACCCAAAGGTAGATAACTCTAATCACATTGTAAATATCTTTAAAGCTTGTCGTATTCTTTGCAACAGGTACGGGCTGAAGTAAAGCTTACCTCTTCCCGACAAGATGAAATATACAGCAGAAATTTGAAGCTCGGCTTCCTTCCCTTGTTTTATTTTTTGGTCGACAATGACTTCCTCTTTAGCTTAACTCCTAAGCTTTGTATTTACATGTATCCTCTATATTACACATGCTTTACATGTATGTAAAATTTTTGTCTGTTTTTCTGCTTAGAAATTACGCACAGCTTTCTATGTTCTATACTCCTTGTATATACTGTATTTTGTATCCGCACATATATATTGTAGATCTCCAGTATTTCATGAACATGCATACCAAATTTTCTCAGAGAGTATTTGAATTACATTCTGCAAAAAGTTTGAATATATTTCTTGGAAATCTGAGTTAGTTTCCAGAAAGGTGATGTAAAGGCGATGGTCTCTCTTGCTTAAAAAACATGAATGTTCTTGAGATAATTGTGAGACACAATAAATATTTATATAACCATCCATTGATTTCACCCCCGATTGTTCCCTCCTCAAATGTTAAAGTTCAATGCCTGGGTGGACGTTAAAACAAACTTAACTTTACAGAGATGGAGCTAGAGGGAGAGAGTGTTGGTAAGTTAGTTGGTGACATGCTACCTAGAACCAAGTCCAATAACTCTTACTACCTCTGCACATGTCGACGATACCATCATGTCCATCCCGCACCATTATCCATTAATCAAATTTCTGCAAGATTTCTTAATTTTACTACAATTCATCATGTGTTTAAATACTTCTATTTACAAAATTAAAATGAAGCAAATATCTGATTGATTTTACTGCTTTGTAGTATTGGTCAGTTGATGCTTTAACACTTGGTTGAATTTATAGATTAATTTCTACTCATTTGGTTACTAAATTGATTGATGTAGAAAAGGAAAAAATTCACAAAGACTTTTATCATTGAAGAATTAACACATATAACTTTTGCTAAATTAGATAACCAGATGTTTTGTTAGATATCATTAAAAAGATTGTCATAATCTTGCTCAATAAATTATTGATGCATGATTTTACTTTTAAAAAATTATAGAAATATTCGTTATGTTACAAAATATTATTTTCTTGATTAATTACTAACTGAATTGCTTTGATCAAAAGATCTGTTTCAGAAAATAAAAAAAAATACTTGTTTTTAAGTAGTTTTTACCTAATAACCAAAAATTGTTTTTCATAATTGAAAACTACCTTTTTTCCTGGTATCCGATTTAACTAGGCAGAAATATTCCAATTCATTTTACCCATCATTCCATTCCCTTCGCACTGACAACATAATTAAAGTCAATTAAGCCCCCTGGAATTATTTTGGAATTAATTCAAAGGCCACTTCTCATTCTACTAAATTCTATCAACCACTGTGGTGAGATTTTCTATCCAATTTACCTTAGGCATCCTTATGACCCTGACTTCATGTTAATTGCAGAGGTCATACAAACTGTTTCTGACTATCCCGGTGACAGGATCTTTTCTCTCCTGTACATTTGCAGTGTTGCCCTACATACACACACCCATATATTTTCTGATTATGTATGACTTTGAGCTGATTCACCATCCCCGGTAATTGAATGTGTTGCTTTCAAGAGATATTCATCAAATATTATTTTTATACAAAAAACTGCAACCTAATTTTATTAATAAGCAATTCTTCTATTTTCTATAAAATGAGGTTGTAGTATTTTTATGTCTCTTGTGAATGCTTCTTGACCCTTTGACCCCTCTGGTGAATGCCCTTTGAACTCTATTAAATCACTGTTGGAAATTTACAGAATATGAGGAGGAAGTGGTTGAGGTTTACACAGGTAAGAGATTGACAGTTGGTCTTAATTGGCGTGTTTCTCTTCCTACCTCAAAAAAAAGGATAAATTACCTCAACTAGTGTGTTGTTCCCAGCCCTCTTGAAGATCACTTTTCTGGTCTAGGATTCTGAACTCTGAACCATCTTGTGTACTGACTTCTGTCACAGACTAAAATAGGATAATTCTTATCTGAACGTATTAGGCATCTGATGCCAGAATTAATGGATTCTGATCTTTGTTTACTTTGATTTACCTTTGGGGTGTGTTATTTTTCAATCTTCTTTCCTTATAAAACTCAAAAATGATACATCATTTTTATCACAACAATATCTTTTAAGACGTAAAGCACATGTGACATTTTGAAGGTCATTCTCAAAAAAAGACCTCTGTGACCTTGCCTGCAGCAATATCCGTTTTGAAGGTCACATTAACTCCAGAGTTCCCAAGACTTATGAGTCGTGTCCCTGCCCAATTTTTGCTGTGTTTGATTCAAGATAAATTAAACATGTTTTGATTTATCGTATAACTTATTTAAACAGAAAATTCTTAGGTGATATGGAATTCTGCACTAACTTCTGGCAATTTTCATCATTCATCCATAATCTTTGTATTTGTATCATACTAAATATTTCTTATCTTTTTCAGTCTTGACTATAAAATTTTGTAATTAATTATTTCATTTACTTAAATTTGAATATTCATAGAATTCATTTCAATCATTAGAAATCATTTTTCATCATGGTTTGTTGATTTAGATGTGATTGTCTTATTTCTGTCAGGGTGGAAGTTTTAACATTTAATTTGGAATCTGTAGTAAATCTTTTAGTAGAATTTAGAGCTGTTATGCTAGGACACAGTGTGGAAAGAATTTCAAAATGCTTACCAATTTACATATATTGATAAAAAATCTTCTGTTTTCAAAACTGAATGGCTTAATATTAAATATATCAGTATTGTCAAATGAAGGCAAAAAATAAAGGAGTGAAAAAGCAAAGATGAAAAAGTTTAATTATTTTCATTTAATTAAAATTTGATGTATTATAATACGTTGTATTCGTCAAGAAAAAGAGAGATAAAAAAAAGAGGAAATTTTGAATGTGAAAAAGAAGAGTATTTTTTATGCACAGTGTGTCCTGCTAATGGTATGATTACAATTGCTCACATGTGTGGTTTGATGGTAATGGGCTAATTAACATGTCATGAAAGGGAGGTAATTTGGCTCTTGTCACGCTTTTTTTCTAATCTTTGCAAATCCCATTTCTTCCCCATTTCACAGGAGAACTAGAAATTGAACTTGAGCGCAGACGTAAAATTGAAATGCGCTCAGTTGAGCTCGTTTCAGCCATGGAAAGGCCTAAGGCTACCACTATCGAACTCAAGCAGATCGAGAGAGGTGAGATTAAGAAAAACACGGAGTGCATGCTGATTCTTCCTGAAAATGACATTGGTGACTTTAAACATTTCCTTCTGTATCAGTACTTGTCTACATCTTTACAAACAACCTCCCTCCCCCATCATTCACTTTTGAAGCGAAAAGAAAATTTTTGCTTTATTTCATTTGTTTTACTTTAATGTCTCAAACTGTAGCTTTTCACAATATCATTTAGCCAATTAAAATTCACCATGAGTAAAACGAGCTGATGTTCTCTAATTTGAATCTACATTTCCCCTCATTATGATCATGCTAGAAAATGACAGGTATATTGGTACTGTTATATATGACCTGATTCCGAACCTGCTGCTGGATATCATGTTTGTTTTAATATATTTTACTGTGAATATTGTTTTTGATTTCTAAATAAGTTTAGCCCCTCTCAATATTTCACATGAATGGAATACATGTCTTTTGAAACACTTTTTTGTACATTTATTCTTTTGTTTGTGATTTATCTCCCTTTGTTTCTTATATCATTTATGTGGTAGTAGACTTGAAATTTCTTTCAACTTGACCCATAGAAGATTAGATGTGACCTTTACTGACAAAGGACCTTTGACCTGGCAAGAGTAGTTTGGAAATGAGCTTTATTGACATAAACTTTTGACATTACAGCTGCTGAGAAACGTGTAGTGATGAGACAAGAGAAAGAGGTGATGAATGCAGAACAGCTGTATTTGTCTGTTCAGTCCAAACCCACGATGCGTGAATTGCCTGCCCGAGTGGTCAGAGCTGACCGTCCAGAAATTCAGGTTGACATCCAAAAGGCCCGCATGGTGCCAGTCATCCCCGAACAGGGTGCCCCTGACGAGAGCAAAATATCTGAATCCCAGATTATCCTGGAGCGTCGTGAACCACCTGTATTCACGAAACCTCTACGTCCTGTCAGAGTCACTGAAGGCAACCCAATAACGTAAGTTTATAAAATAAAAATCAATCTCTGCTTACCTCCCTTTGAAATGTATGAGATGATCACGTGATTCTTCTTTAGTAATTGATTTTAATGTAGTTATTTCACTTCGTTACAGACTTGAGGTACACTTCAAGGGCTACCCACCACCGATTATATCTTGGTACAGAGACAGCTTCGAGATCAAACCATCACATGACTTTCAGGTAACTTTGCAATAATTGTGATTTGCCAACTTTTTTCAAGTTGTAAATTTTGAAAATGTCAAACACATATTTTCTATTTCATATCTAACCATGTCCTTTGATTTTTCGCTTCAGATTTCTGTTACGGAAACAGTGAGCACATTGTTTATCCCAGAAGTCTTCCCAGAAGACACTGGTATGTACATGGTAAAGGCTTACAACATGTACGGCACCGTCCAGTGTAAGGCGAAGATGACCGTTATTGGTGAGTAAAAATCAATAATTTGAAAAAAAAGTCTGTCGTTGTAATTTGTAAATGCAGATATTGTTTTTATAATCCCTTGAAGAATATTGTTATTATCATTGCATTCTTAACAGCCCGTCAACACATAAAAGGTCATTAGGGCCATCAACCGGTAAAATATGCAGTGATCCCCTTGAAGAAGGAGACCTAGATTCTTTCTTAATGTATGATCCTTTCATAAAATATTCGAGAGAAAAATTACTGCGTATAGACTGCGTAATTTGAATTTGGTTTCTTTCATAGATCTATAAATTGCTATGAAAATATGTATGTAAGATATATATGGTTGAAAATATTGATTTTTATATTTCTTAAATCTCAAGATGACATTATCAATGATTTGTATTACAGAAGAGGAATCACCAGAGCGTGACATACCCCCAGAGTTCCGCAGTCTGATTCGTGATAGTAACGTTGTTGAGGGTGAACCTGCAACATTTGATTGCCAGGTCTCCGGACGCCCCAAACCCAAAATCCACTGGCAGAAGGTAAACATTTCTTACATATACCACAACTCCTTATTAGGAAATATGTATTTCTAATTTGTAGAAATGTAGTATGTTGTTGTAGGATTTATCATAATGTGTTATATCTAAGAGAGTATGATCAGAGAGCAAGTTTTGATTTGGAATGAAAACTTTCTCTAATGATACAAATCTGATATATGATCTGTTTTTTGGATTGAAAAAATTCATATCGGATGCCAACATTTGATTGGATAATCACAATGTTTCAAACGGATAATATATTGTAAAAAACCTCAGGAGGATTTATTTTTGTAAAAGTGGAAAAGAGATCTTGAAATGAATTGATAGAGATGCAAATGAAAAAAGGGGGCTGAACATCGAAGATCCTTTCTCTAATGTCTCGTATTTTATGATCTACAGGATGGAAAGACTCTGTCGGAGAGTCCACGCTGGAAGTTCATAGAGGAGGACAACAACTTCACTATGGTTATCTACGAGGTTACTCCAGAAGATATTGGCCAGTATGATTGTGTAGCCATCAACACTGTTGGGAAAGCAACTTGCACTGCTAGGCTGAACGTAGAAAGTGAGATCTATTTATCCAGATTAGCTCATTTGGCTCTTGTTATTTTATCATTATGGATTTTCGGGAAAATTTGATGAATAAATCTTCTGAAATTTACATGATATTTTTATGATACAATTTTAAGTATTAGACGAAATATTTATCTGAATTAGAAGTGCAAAGATAAAGTTCCTTGTTGTTTCCATTTATGGACAGAAGTCTGAAATACATGCATCTTCATATCTAAGAAAATCTTAGCAACTTACAGACTTAAAGTATCATCGTTTATAAATGTCATGACTGATCTCCCCACAGTTCCTGTCAAGGCACCAGAGGCAGAGGAACAGAAGCAAGTGGAAGCTCCAGTTGAGCCACCAGTGGTAACTGAGGCGCCACAAAACCTGGAGGTTGACGAGGGTGAACCAGTCACCTTCACTTCAAGAATCACAGGGTCTCCACGTAAGTCTTTGTGGCTGTGCATTGTGTGTACTTATCAAAAGTGAAACTGTACCTATCGGAAAACTAGGATTTGGTCTCAATCTCGCCAGACTTTTTTTCAACCTTTTATTTTGATGTTTGAAACATTTGGATGTTACATTTTCGACCCTTATTTTTTCTCAATTCAGGTTGATACATGTCTTGTATGTATGTATAAGTCCGAGGATACATTGTAAACAATTAGTGTATCCTTATGTAATGTTTCATCTGTTTAATGACATTTATTCATTGCAGCACCAAACGTGACATGGTACAGAAACAATGTACTTATCAAACCGTCCAAATACTTCCGCATGGAATCAACACCAGATGGCACTCACAGCCTCAGTATTCTGGAAGCCTTCCCAGAAGACACTGGTAACTACCGTTGTGTTGCACGTAACAAGGCTGGAGAGGTGACATGTTCTGCCACTCTGAAGGTACATGCTTTAGAGAGTGAAGCAGAGGCTCCAGTCCCTGCCCAGAAGGACACGCCCCCAAGCTTCACCAAACCAATCTCCAACACACTTGTGGTGGAGGGAAGCCCTGCCACATTTGAAGCTGAATACAGCGGCACACCAGAACCGACTATCACCTGGTTGAGGAACAGTCTTCAGGTCCTACAAGACTCCACCAACTACAAGGTTAGTGTTGTGTTAGGGTTGATAAATGTCGTGACTCCACCAACTACAAGGTTACTGATGTGTTAGGGTTGATAAATGTCGTGACTCCACCAACTACAAGGTTAGTGATGTGTTAGGGTTGATAAATGCCATTTATATCTCTTGTTGAGTCATTAGATGTGTAGAGCATCTTAAGACATTATCAGGCAGAGTGAGATTCTGTGTTGTATTGATAAGTTGACTCATTTGAGTGAATTTCACTAAAAAAATACTTTACAGATTGAGCGTACAAGCACCAAGACAATTCTGACGATCCGCGAGGCTCGCCCTGAGGACAGCGGTCTAATCACCTGTCGCATCAAGAATGTCGCTGGCACTACTGAATGCTCTGCAGAACTCTATGTCCAAGGTAAGTCAGCTGACAGAGCATTGACCAATCAGATGGCATGACATATTCAGTGACAAGTTATTTTAGGCAGATGACATAAGCGACAAACTCTAGGCATGAGTTGAGATTTAACAACTGTTCTGCATGACAAGTTCAACAAATGATGTACAACCGCATGAATGACTTTTTCTATATCTGGATGACAGGTAGGCAAAAGTTGCATTGTCTGTTTTGATCATTTAAGAGTTTTGTGTAGATGTTTGTAGATAAGATGACTTTCTCTGGTCAAATGGCTTTTGGTGATCTGAACAAAGTTTTTAATTTAGAAATTTTAAGAAATAAAAAAAAATTAAAAATATTATCTGAATTGGAGAAGAAAAATAAAAAAGAAAAAAGAAAAAAAATATTGGATACATTTCCAATAAGGAAAAGTGTGTGTTGTTTGCATGACCATGTTTTTAAAGAGTGTTTTTCAGCGATGACAAACCTGGAGGCATGCAAAGAATGGACGGCATGGATCGGATACTACGGACCTGTTATACTTGTGTGTTTATTGTTAAATGCTTGTTAGAGTTCTGAGACATGCATGGCTGTATTCTAGGTAGAATATTAAAAGAATTTTAAAGTTAGTTTTATTTTCTAACTCCACCATTTGTGTAGATTTGTCCTGAGGATGTGCTAATGATGTCTGTTCTTTTTTTTTTCCAGTTAAAACCATAAATCTTGACTTATGCAAGAAAATGTTTTGAGAAATGAGATCTTTTTAAAGAAATGAATATTCATAATTAAAAATCCAAAGAAATTTGAAAGTCTGAGCTTGTGTAAAAGATTTACGGTAACTTTGTGGATGTGTGCTTTGGCTTGAAAACACAACCACAAATGTGCTTTACTGTACTAAAATATGGAGATGTTGTTTAATAGATAACTTCATGAACACCCCTCTTTTCCAATGAATGTGATTAAGGATTCCAATCTGGTTGACACATGCATGAGAAGAAAGGGTTGAGCCATGTAGAAAACATGTGATTTTGAATTTAATCCTTTGAATTCAAGGTCACATGTAAATATAAATTATAAGGTTTTGATCTGCTAGTTTTTTATTTCAGGTTGCCAAGGTTAAGATCATCTGTTTCTGTGTTTTTAGTCTTAATTTTGATAAAGTATGCAAACTAACACAATGAGCTTTGAATTAAGCTAAGTTTCTGACCAGGAGTTGTCTTTCCCTGATTGAAAGTATGCATGGTGTGAATTTGGAGTTATGTCCCTTGGAACAAAAACAAAAAAAAAGAGCATGATTTCTGATGACTGATTGAAGAACGAATTGTGCATGGATGACACGGCATGTTGCAGATCTACCTGACAGGCAAGCAAAGAATAACAAAATAAAAACCAAACAAAACGTATCATGATGAAGAAATTATTTTAAAGAGAGGAATTTTCTATCAATAGAGAATATCAGTTTTTGACTATTTGACTTTATTTTACAAATTTCTCATGATAATTGAAATTTTCTACATCATAATTGTGTGCAGATGCTGATGAGAAATATTGGGTTTTGTGTCTGACTTGACAAATTTCTCACAATAATTGAAATTTTCTACATCAAAATTGTGTGCAGATGCGGATGAGAAATATTGGGTTTTGTGTCTGACGTGATTTGTATTTTACTTACAGACACAGAGGAAGCCCGTCTACTGGAGGAGAAGTATATCACCACAATCAAGACAACTCCACCAGAGTTTGTTAAAGCCTTGTCTCCAGTACAGGAAATACAGCCTGGAGGCACTGCTAGGTATGTTACCACAAATATTTCAGATTTCATGACTTTGGTCTCAAACATAACATTGGCAGCAACACTTTTCTTCAATTCTGTGCACAACGTTGATACCACATCAGTAAGATGCTGGGACAACACACACACCACATCAGTCGGATGCTGGGACAACACACACACACACCATATCAGTCAGATGCTGGGACAACACACACACCACATCAGTCAGATGTTGGGACAACACACACAACACATCAGTCAGATGTTGGGACAACACACACACACCATATCAGTCAGATGTTGGGACAACACACACACCACATCAGTCAGATGCTGGGACAACACACACACCACATCAGTCAGATGCTGGGACAACACACACACCACATGCTGGGACAACACACACACCACATCAGTCAGATGTTGGGACAACACACACACCACATCAGTCAGATGCTGGGACAACACACACACCACATCAGTCGGATGCTGGGACAACACACACACCACATCAGTCAGATGCTGGGACAACACACACACCACATCAGTCAGATGCTGGGACAACACACACACCACATCAGTCAGATGCTGGGACAACACACACACCACAACAGTCAGATGTTGGGACAACACACACACCACATCAGTCAGATGTTGGGACAACACACACACCACATCAGTCAGATGTTGGGACAACACACACACCACATCAGTCAGATGCTGGGACAACACACACACCACATCAGTCAGATGTTGGGACAACACACACAACACATCAGTCAGATGTTGGGACAACACACACACCACATCAGTCAGATGTTGGGACAACACACACACCACATCAGTCAGATGTTGGGACAACACACACACCACATCAGTCAGATGCTGGGACAACATACACATTACATCAGTCAGATGCTGGGACAACACACACACCACATCAGTCAGATGCTGGGACAACACACACACCACATCAGTCGGATGCTGGGACAACACACACAACACATCAGTCAGATGCTGGGACAACATACACATTACATCAGTCAGATGCTGGGACAACATACACATTACATCAGTCAGATGCTGGGACAACACACACACCACATCAGTCAGATGTTGGGACAAGACACACACCACATCAGTCAGATGTTGGGACAACACACACACCACATCAGTCAGATGCTGGGACAACACACACACCACATCAGTCAGATGTTGGGACAACACACACACCACATCAGTCAGATGCTGGGACAACACACACACCACATCAGTCAGATGCTGGGACAACACACACACCACATCAGTCAGATGCTGGGACAACACACACACCACATCAGACAGATGCTGGACAACACACACACACACATGATGGGGACAACACACACACCACATCAGTCAGATGCTGGGACAACACACACACCACATCAGTCAGATGCTGGGACAACACACACACCACATCAGTCAGATGCTGGGACAACACACACACCACATCAGTCAGATGCTGGGACAACACACACACCACATCAGTCAGATGTTGGGACAACACACACACCACATCAGTCAGATGCTGGGACAACACACACACACCATATCAGTCAGACACACACCACATCAGTCAGATGCTGGGACAACACACACACCACATCAGTCAGATGCTGGGACAACACACACACCACATCAGTCAGATGCTGGGACAACACACACACCACATCAGTCAGATGCTGGGACAACACACACACCACATCAGTCAACACACACACCACATCAGATGCTGGGACAACACACACACCACATCAGTCAGATGCTGGGACAACACACACACCACATCAGTCAGATGCTGGGACAACACACACACCACATCAGTCAGATGCTGGGACAACACACACACCACATCAGTCAGATGCTGGGACAACACACACACCACAACAGTCAGATGCTGGGACAACACACACACACACACCACATCACATCAGTCAGATGCTGGGACAACACACACACACATCAGCCACATCAGTCAGATGCTGGGACAACACACACACCACATCAGTCAGATGCTGGGACAACACACACACCACATCAGTCAGATGCTGGGACAACACAATAAGCAACAAAAAAAAAAACAAAACTGTATTTATTCCTTATCATGCTTATTATTGAGGTTTGTATGGTTTCATTTAAAGACAGTGAACACTTGTTTGAAAAATTTTTAATTTTTAAAAGCTTGAGATGAATACTTGTTAATTTAATTATGCTCACCCAAGGATTAGAGAAAGTTTTGTTCATACTTCAGATTGTATGCATCTATCAACGCTTACCCGCCTCCTAAGTATCAGTGGTTCACCAAGGGTGTCCAGATTGTGCCTAGCGAGCGACGACAGATGGTACAGGAGGATGACACGATAATCCTCATCATCATTAACGTACAGGAGGAAGACTCGGGTGATTACATTCTCAAGGTCGAGAATGAAATGGGAGAAGTTACCTGTAGGACTACATTGACTGTCAGAGGTGAGAGCATAATTGCAGAAATTCATCAGATTTGTCAGACCACCATCTGCAAATTCTGTGGTTTGTCCATCCATTCATCGATTGTCAGATGACCGTCTAGGGCCATGGCCCTCTTGTTTTGTAAAAATGTTCCCTCTGATAATACTAACTATTAGTAAAAATCTGTGACACGATGTATGTGTACGTTGTTAATTGATGTTGTTGGTCAAATTTCTAGGTAAACAACAGTATCAGGTGTCAATGCCACCTGCGGACACCGAGACACTGACCATCAAAGAGACCACTACCATGGTCACTCGTGAGGAGCGTTATGTTACGGAGATGATCAAACCAGAGATGATTGAAGCACTCGAGCCAGAAATCTATGTCCGAGAACGAGGAATAGCAAAGTAAGGACATCCTATCATTGTTTATATGTTAAATATTCTTAAAACAGAGTTTGTAGTTAGATAAAACATCTCTTCCCTGTTTTCAAAGTTAACGAAAGCAAAAGAATAATATATTTTGTTTACAGACTTTTCTTTGATGTCACCTTCCATTTGAAAAGTGATTGCAATTCATGTTTAGAATTTAAAATTATCACTTCATTAAAAATGTTGATTTTTATAGTATACAACTGAATGTTGAATCCTATATTATTTAGGCTGCAGTGTAAAGTAGACAGCTACCCTCCACCCCTCGTCACGTGGTTTGTGAATGGAATGGAGATCCGTCCATCACCACATTATGAGATGACAACAGAGGAGGGAAACAGCGTCCTCCTCATCATAGAAGTCGGGCCAGAGGACACCGGCGAGTATACCTGTCGTGCTGTCTCTGAACTTGGAGAGGTCATGTCTAGCACAACCCTCTATGTAGAAGGTAAGCTGTGTGATTTAAACCACAACATCAGAATATGGCCGCTTCCTTTCATACCATGATAATGGTCACAATTAAAACACTATTGTGTGATTTAAACCACAACATCAGAATATGGCCGCTTCCTTTCATACCATGATAATGGTCACAATTAAAACACTATTGCATTCAATAATTATAATACTGTATATTAGAAGGATACTATGAGCATATTATACAGTTTTGAAAAAAAAAAAAATTATTTTACATACCAGACTGGAGTTTTAATGTTTAATGTATAAAATATGATTTTTCTTTTTATACATGAATGCATTATTGACTCCTTCTGTTGAAATTTGGTAACGTTGCAGAGCCACTGACAAAAGAATTACCAGTTTTGCCTAAAAAACCAGAAGAGAAGATCTCCTTGGAGCCCTCTCCATCAGAAGAACTGATGCCTCCCCGATTTGTTGAGGTGCTGCCTTCTATGGAGACATACGATGGAGATGAAGTGAAGATTCCCTGCAAGGTGGTAGGAAAGCCACCACCCCAGATATCTTTCTTCCACAATGGAAAGAATATCGACCACGACGAGGAGTATGTGGTGTCTTACAACCCAGATACTGGGGACATACATCTCCTCATTGTGGAGGTGTTCCCTGAGGACGAGGGAGAGTATGTATGTGTAGCATCCAATCCTGCTGGCGAGGCAAGCACACGCGCATACCTCACCGTTCTCTCTCCTGAAGACTCGGTCGATGCCGCACCAATGGAAACTGAAGTTGTAGCTCAGGTTAGTACTGTTTTAATGTCAATGTCAGTAATCTCAGATCGATGTCAAGGTCAGCAATCTCAGATCAATGTCAAGGTCAGTAATCTCAGATCAATGTCAAGGTCAGTAATCTCAGATCAATGTCAAGGTAAGTAATCTCAGATCAATGGCAATGTAATCTCAGATCAATGTCAAGGTCAGTAATCTCAGATCAATGTCAAGGTCAGTTATCTCAGATCAATGTCATGGTAATTAACGACAGGTAAATTTCATGGTTAGAAACCCCAGGTCATTGTCAATTCAGTGCCTTCAATTTTTGAGACTTCTTGCTCTAATATCTAAAGAGAAATGGATACCTATATAAGTTATGAAGGTGTATATGGTGTTAATTTCATAAATTTTTCACTGCAGTATATTGAGCGACCCAAACTTGAACCTCTTGTGAAGGAGGAACCACCTGCATCACCACCACCAGAGAAACCAGTGAAGATGGAGGTCACTGAGGAGAGGAAATCAGAAGAACCAATGGAGGAAGTTCTAGAGGAGGTTATGGAACAAATGACCAAACCTCAAATCATTGAACGGGAGAAAAAGGTTCCCTTGGAACCAGAGAGAGCTCCTGAATCTCCAGAAAGAGTTGTTAAGGTTACTGTAGAACACAAACCTGCTCCGAAAACAGAAGAAACACGTACTGAGATCTGTGAAGCGACTTTGCTTCCTCAAGCTGTTACTAGGAAGTTTGAGCTGCCAGATGTGGCAGGAAAGCCAGTAGATGAAGAGGTTAGTAAGGAGGACTCCCTGATTGGCGAGGAGAAACCCCCACAGAAAGAGGAAGTTGTCAGTCAGTTCACTCTGGAAGAGGCACAGGAAGTCACAGAGATTCCTCCAGAGTTTGTCGAGCTCCTTGAGCCCCAGATGATTCCTGATGGAGAAGAGGTTACCATGACTTGTAGAGTTGAAGGTACACCCTTCCCTACTGTTACGTGGTATCGTGAACGTCAGGAGATTATTCCCAGCGCTGACTTTAAGATCACAACAGATGACACCACTGGAGTCTGTACCCTGTACATACCAGAGGTGTTCCCGGAGGACGCAGGAGAATATGCATGTAGAGCGGTAAACCCCTTCGGAGAGGCTGTTACCACAGCAACCCTTCTGGTTCACAGTAAGTTCACCATCTTGTCACATATTCATAAAAAAGTGAAAAAGAATCTTCGGTCACGATTCTACATATTGATGTTGTCTTTTCCAAAACAATGTCTTGTACATATTATTGGTAAAAGACTTTGTCTCCAACATCTGATATTGCAGTTTACAAATGTTCTTAGTAAACGGAATTTCAATTCTGAAGCTAAATGTTTATTAAATCTTCATCACAGTGCCATGTTTTAGTTATGTTCGTTCTGTGAAAGAAAATCTTTGTTGAAAAAGTTGTGATATGAATACTTATCTACGTATTTCAGCCATGCCAGAAGAACCAGAGAAGGAAGATGTTGAAGTCATCGAGGAGAAATATGTGACCAAAATAGAAAAATCTCCGGAGTTTGTGCGTCCTCTTAATCCTGTCTTTGATGTAGAGGAAGATCAAACTGCAAGGTAAGACACAGTAATTAAATCCAGTAGCAGGCTTTGCTTGTTATTTCTAAACTGCTTTCAATTCATAAAGAAAAGATTTAAAAAAAAAATATTTGACTAGAGTTTTACAAATGTCTACTAAACTTATATAAAATATTATCTCAAGGCTATGTACACTATAAGAAAAGTTATCTTGATAACTCAATTTCTTTTCAAAACTTAATTTTTTTGCTTATTAATGATACAAACATATGTGAGTTATCCTATTTCAATTCTCAGTTTACTTTGAAATTTGTTATGAAAGGCCATTTTTGGGTAACATTTCTCATTTCATGTCTTTCAGACTGGAAGTTGAAGTGGTGGGCGAACCTAGACCAAAAGTCACATGGTACGTGAACGAGGTTCGTTTGATGCCAACACCACGTATTCAGATTATTGATGAGCGTACTACGTCAACGTTAGTCATCATGAAGGTTGTACCCTCCGATTCCCAGGACTACATCTGTGTAGCCGAGAATGACCGCGGTGTGGTCACTTGCAAGACTACATTACATGTCACACGTAAGTATCTCACCGGACATCCATACATTTTTGGTGGATCGTCTTAGTTGTAAACATTTAGGGACCAAATATTGAAAAGAAAATGACTGTGAAAGATGTATTATAGAAATGTAATCTGAACGTTTGATTTGAAGGGATCGTTTGGTTTATTAGTGTTTAAATGAGAATTACTTTAAATATTGTTGTTTTTTCTTAAGTAAATTCACTCACTTGAACACAATAATTTATTATTTTAAAATTTTCTTCTAGGTTTCAGTGTATGAAAATGATCATTTTTAAAAATACAAACACAAAAATGATTGGATTAGGGTTTAGAAATACTGTGTTGTTCGGTTTTTATTACAAAACAAGTTTAATTTATAAAAATCTTGAATTTACTGTGATATTTTTACATATTTGCAGACTCCACCTCCATTCACAAAGTGGAATCATCCTGTATTCATTTTTGGGTTGAACCACGTTTGTGTATAGGGGTTGGAGGTACATGTTATGTGTATATGTCAAACGTCCTCCATTGTACTGACTTGTTTGTGTAAACATGTATGTACACGTATTGCCTCTGATAACATGTACGTCCCTTTGTACACAACATCAATGGTCTGTTATAATGTCTCTGAGCTTACATGTACAAGCTGCTTACTACAAATGTGCTCATATTCCATGCTTCATGTCTAATGTAATTTCTGCATTATGATTGTATAATCATTCTTACTTAATCTTCACTGAGATCTTGCAATCAATAAAGTATCAATAATGCTTTCCATGGCGTTTTGTTTTACTGTTAAATGTTGGCGTCTGTTTTGCTGTGCATGATTTTCTCTTTCACCTTTGACCTTTAATCAATCTTTTCGCAGGTGGCCTATGTGAATTAAATCAATGCAACTGCTTGTTTTCCGTTCCCTTGCCATCTAATATTGAATTATTCCTGTACTGTCCTTGTCTGTCCAAATGTCCGTTCCTATCTGTCCTTGTCTGTCCAAATGTCCGTTCCTATCTGTCCTTGTCTTTCCACAAGTCTTATCCCTGTCTTATCCCCAATATTTCCTCACCTTTTTTCCAGCAAAGAAAAAAGTTGAGTTTGCTCTGCCGAGAGAGGAACGTCCTAAGCAGTCAAAACCAGAGACTGTGAAGTATCCGGTGTCTGAGGACGAAACAGGTCCCAGTGCGAGTGAAGATGAGCTTCCTGAAGAAATGAGAGTTCCACCAGTTTTCACACAACTTTTACAACCCAAGATTGTTCGGGATGGGGAGCGTGTTGAGTTTCTCGTTCACTTTCGTGGAATCCCACAACCAAAAGTCAAGTGGTTCCACGATGGACATGAACTTAAACCATCCACTGATTTTCAGATCACTGTGAATTTCAATACAGGGGAGAGTACTCTAGTCATTGTGGAGGTCTTCCCGGAGGATGAGGGCGAATACACTTGTTCTGCTCGAAACCGTTACGGGGAGACGATAACAACCTGTCGCCTCACAGTTGTTGGTACGTCTCAGCCGCTGTAGAACCATAGTGCATGATCACAATATCAAGGTCATTTGTCAAATTCCGGATGTTCTCCTATTCCGCCTTCCTAGTTGTGCCAGGGATTTTTTTGATGTGATAAATATTCTGTGTACAAAATCTCTTAGAAAATTTTCCATTTAATATAAAAGAAAAATTTTTGATATTTGAAATGAATCAATTGTTGGTGATCAAATTTTTAAAGATTATGAGAAATAAAAATTATGCTTAGTGAGGTTTCATATAAAACAAATATTTAATGCAATGAAAATCAAAATACATGTAAATTTTAATTGATATACAATCTTATTTATAAATTGATTATAATTCCAGTAAGTTTGTGATTATGACTGATGTGTGAATTTGTCCTGTTCTCTGAGTGGTCCTTGCTTGCTGCCTTCCCATCCTCAATCACACCTGTCTTGTTCTTGCAGCCCCTGAAGAAGATATCCCCGAAACTGAATCCCATCGCATGACAATTGAGGTCCAGCAGGTCCCAAAACCTGAAGAGGTGACACGCGATATTCACACGACACAGCTGCATATACAGAAGGAACCACAAGTTGATACACCTTTTGATATGACAGAGGAAACACGGTTCAAGGAATCTATTGAACTAGATCATCAGGGACCCAGAGTCCAACAGCCTCAATCAGTCACTGTGGTTACACAACCAACAGTCACACATCCAGTTTCCATGGTAACGCAGAAAGGAACCATGGTAATGACTGAACCAACAACTCAATTTGAAATTCAGATAGGGTTTCCACAGCAACAACAGCCAAGGCCAACCTCCACGGTTACCACGGAGACAACCACTTTTACAACAACCACAACAACGCAGGAAGTAGTTGATGTGGAGAGCTATCCAAATATTGTGGAAGGCGGAGAATTCCACAAGACCTCAATGGTGGTGACTTCCCAAGAAGAACCCCAACCTCTCAAACTCATTGAGATTCAAAAACTTCCGACTGAAGATGTTTTATCTGAGACAACAAGCATCATCACCAAAGAGATGCGTACAATCACTCAAGAACCGGAGGTGTCTGAATCAGAGGAGAGACACTCCGAAACTATAGAGATTCAGCATGACAAACCACAGGAAGTACAATTTGAGATCAGTCTACCAGACCAACAAACAATCACAAAGACAGAGAAAAAGCTGACCACTCAGACTCAACAGGAGAGACGGACTTCAGTTCAGAAATATGAAGTTGAGATCCAGGAGAAATTCATGGTACAAAAACCACATGAGATACACATCCCCTTCAAAGGTAAGAGTGAGGTGGAGTTTGACATTGTTGATGGTGCCGAACCAAAAGATCTACCTTGTCCTACAGAAGAAAAGATTGAAGTAATCAGACCAACATTGGAGGTGGAAAAGAAACCGGAGCCAATTGTGGAGGAGGAAATTCCAAGGGAAGAGAAAACTAAGCAGGAAGTTCATGTTGAATTTCCGGTTGAGGAAACACCAACGGAGGAATCACCTGTCCAGAAAACTCCTGTAGAAGAATCCCCTGTTGAGGAAACTCCAGTTGAGGAAACCCCTGTTGAGGAAACTCCAGTTGAGGAAACCCCTGTTGAGGAAACTCCAGTTGAGGAAACCCCTGTTGAGGAAACTCCAGTTGAGGAAATTCCAGTTGAGGAAACCCCTGTTGAGGAAACCCCTGTTGAGGAAACTCCAGTTGAGGAAACCCCTGTGGAGGAAATGCCTGTTATGGACATATCTGTTGAAACAACTTTAGAAACAACAGCAATATCTGAGGAAACTAAACAAGAGGTTCAAACTTTTGTCATAGAAACTGAAGTTCAGAAAACTGACATCATTGATTCACAGGAAACACATCTAGAAGAAATCACATTTGACCTCAAAGGTCGACCTAAAGAGGAAGTAACATTTTCCATTGATATACAGGGGGATAAACCAGTAGAGGATGTACCTGTTAAAGAAGTAAAAGAGGAAACTCACCATGAAGAAATTACTTTCCAACTTGTTGACCAACCTCAAGATATTGAAGAGACAACTCCAAAGCAAGTTGAGGCTCTCGAGGAGTCTGCTCCTGAAGAACAGGTGTCTGAAGTGGAGACTGATGCACCTGCTCAACCAGTGATAATGACAGAACGCGAGACCATTCAGGTTACGCAACTAGAGGCTGAAACACCAGCTCCTCTACAGCCAGTAGAAGTTACACAACGTGCTGTCATTGAACATATTAAAGAACCAGAATCTGAAACAGGGGCTCCTGAAGATATTTTAGAAATTTCTCAACGTGAAACTATTGAGATAATTCGTGAACCAGAGGCTCCAGAGGAGGTGATTCAGATTGATATTAATATTTCTGAACAACTGCCAGAAGTTACAACCACCACTGAAACAGAGGAATCAAGAATTACCAAAGAAGTGACATTTGAAATCCCCCAGGGTGAGGAAAGCTATCAGGAAGAAATGGTCATTAATGTTAAAAATGAACCCATGGAGGAAGTACATTTCTCTCTACAGGTGGAACAGACAGAAGAGTCTGTCCCACAAATAGAGGAAGTCTTGCAGGATGTAGAAGTAGTCAAAGAAGAAATCACAGAGGTTGTTAAACTTCCTGAACTTGAAGATACTCAGAAAGAGGAGGTTGCTCTGCAATTTGAGGATCAGCCAGATGAGGCTGTAGAACTTACTCTGCACATTTCTGACTCAGGTATTTCTGAGATTGAAGAGACAAGGATAACAGAGAAGTCAGTAAATATTGAAGAAGAATTCAGGTTTCAACTTCCGGCAGTCACTGATTCATCGACTGAGGAAGTAATATTAGAGGTGAAAGACCAGCCATCTGAAGAAATTGTTTCCATGACGATAGCTGATCAGGAGATTGAAGTGCCAGAATCTGATGCCGCAGTCCCTGTGGAACAGGTTTCAATGGAAACTGAAGAGGTGTTCCAACTTCCTGTCCTGCAACAGGAAGAGGATAAGGAGGTTGTCATGGACACGGAAGAGACACCTGGTGAGGAGATTCAGTTCAGCATAGAATTAAAAGAGGATACCTCTCCTTTTGTTGTAGAGGAAGTCACTCAAAGAAAGATGTCAAGAACAGAAGAAATAACCACTGAGGAAGTTTCCACAGCTGATGACACAATCACTGAAGAAATTACTCTACAGATTGAGGACATACCTGAGGAGGAAAATGAGATAATAGTCCAAGTAGGTGAGACGGAAACAAACCTCATTGAAGAAATCACAAGAACAGAAGAGGTAATTGAAGAACCACAGAGTTTTACATTCCAACTGGCAGAGATAGATGAGACAACATCTGAAGAAACACCGCTACAAGTTGAAGAAACACCAGGTGAGGAAGTGGAGCTCACATTCCAGATCAGTGATGACCAGATGATGCCCCAAATACAGGAATCACAGGAGTCGGAAACAACAACTAACACCACTGAGGAAATCACCTTCCAGGTTTCTGACCTTGAACTTGGAGACACCACCACTGAGGAAATTACTTTTCAACTGACAGAACAACCTCAAGAAGAAATTGAACTTACCCTTGAGATGCCTGAACATGTCAAAGAGATAACAAAGATTGTTGTAACTGAAGAGGAGAAAATCACGGTTCCAGAGGCAACTACTACTAGAGAAATCTTTGCCGATATAGAGATCCCGGAAGGTGACCTTGCCCCAGATTTTACATGGGGTTTGACTTCTCTCAAGGTTATGGACGGAGAAGAGGCCAAATTTCGTTGTGAAGTTGAAGGCCATCCTATGCCGGAGATTTCCTGGTTCCATGATGACAAACCGATTACAGAGAACCAGGACTTCAAACTGACCTATAACACAGGAAGCGGTGCTTGTACTCTCCTTATCGTCGAGGTATTTCCACAGGATGCAGGAGAGTACACTTGTATCGCCGTGAACAAATATGGAAAGGCTATAACGCGTGGCTATCTCGAGGTTGAATGTGAGTAGTTTCTACAAATATTCTTAAACTGATGTTGACATAAATGATCTTAGTTGCTGAAACCTTCGCCATTCTTGACTAGGACTTTATCACTACACAATTACAAATGAAGAACTTCAAATGTAAACGTTTAAACTAAGAATGCAGCTATTTCCAATAGTTGAATACTTTGTGTGTTTTTGACTTGGGTGTGATTTTGAGGTTATGAAAATTGTAAACTTAGCCCTGTCTGTATCAAATACTTAAGTATTCCTTGATGAAAATTTCCCTTATGTTCCTTGTTGGATTTTATATTCGACGGTATTCCCTGGATGAGATTTTCCTAAATTCACCTCTATGGTATAAGTATTCTGGTATTCTGAAACAATTATTGACCTTGTCATTTGTGGATTTCTGAAAAAGGGAGAAAAACTTTCTAGGTCTTCAAAATATTAGGATTCATTTCTGTTTTGACTGAATATCAATTTAAACTTTTTTTGAAGTACATTTGGTAGAAATAATTTGTAGATTAATGATATTTGATACTGAATGTTTGGTGACAAGTAATTCATTCTGCAACTCTAGCTAAAGTGTTAGTAATATCTATTTACATGTTGACAAATTGATTAATCCTCAAATGCATGTGTTCACAATGTTAAGTATGTCCTTTTTCCAAATGCATTGTTCTCTTTTAGAGGATTAATCAGGATTTGTTGATTTGTGAAATTGATATTAAAAAATGTTTTGAGTAGATTTGCAAAATTTTGTCCCGTTTAAGAAACATGGTTTTTGATTTGTTTACTAACACAAATGTTTGTAAATTCACCCACCACCTGACTAACCCATTGTTGATCATACATATTTGATTCACGCTTTTGACTCCCAAGCTCTCCTCCTTTACAGCCTATGAGTATGTACCTGACACTGAGGAAGCTTCAGACTCCTTCCTGTCATCCATTGAAGCCGCCTCCCCAAAGCCTCACATTGACTCAGACTCTGAAATATCAACTGTCGCTAAGGAATTTGAGGAGCAGATCCAGAAGGTCAAAGAAAAAATGGAGATTGAGATACTTGAAGCAAAAGAGGAACCAGCTCAATCCCAGGAAGTGGAAATTCAGGCAGGCACAGTAGAGACAACTGAAGTAGAAGAGACAGAGGAAGTGGCACCAATCACACAAGAACCACAACCGGAGGAAGCTAAGCCTCTTGACGTCACCACCGAGGCTGTCCAACCAACAGCTATGGCACCAGTGGCCAGTGTTACAGAAACAACACAAGAAGTAGCACCAGCATCAGAAGAGGTTGTTTCAATCACACAGGAACCACAACCTGAAGAAGCTAAACCTGCTGATGTCACAGAAAGTGTCATAGAGACCACACAGGAAGTGGCACCCTCTTCAGAAGAAGTGGCTCCAATCACACAGGAACCACAAGTTGAGGAAACTAAGCCTGCTGATGTCACAGAAAGTGTCATAGAGACCACACAGGAAGTGGCACCCTCTTCAGAGGAAGTGGCTCCAATCACACAGGAACCACAACCTGAGGAAGCTAAGCCAGCAGAGGCTGTCCAGCCAATAGCAGTGGAACCAGTGGAGACACCGACCACACAGGAAGTGGTACCCTCTTCAGAAGAAGTGGCACCGACCATACAGGATGAGGAACCAACAGGTGAGGATGTAGTTCCCTTTACACAGGAATCACAACCAGAGCAGACAATTCCTCTTGAAATTACAACAGAATCAGACTTAGAAATGGATTCAGTTCAGATCTTGACTGAAACTACTGAGAAGGAAATTGAGATTTCTGAGGTTTCAGAAGTCCCAGCACCAAAACAAGAAGTACCTGTGTTTGTGACACCCCTCTCAGACATGCAAGTTGCCAAGGGCACTTCTGTGAGGTTTGAGGTTAGCTTCACAGGCACCCCGACACCAGAGGTTGCCTGGATCTTGGAGAAGGAGGAGCTGCTGCCATCACAAGATATTGAGATTACAATCCAAGAACACCATAGTGTCCTTGTACTGCATGAGGTCCTTCCAAAGGATGAGGGTCAATATATTGTTGAGGTCACCAATCCTGTTGGCAAGGCAACGACCACAGCATACCTCCAAGTAACAGGTCAATGTTTCTCCACTATACTGACCTGGTCTTGGAATATCAGAAGTCAACTCCGACCAAACTCTAGGCTACCTCTGATTGGTCTACACAATTATGCTTAACCAATTAGAGTGGTGAATGTTTTTCATCAAGAGTTTGGTTTTACTTCGGAGTTTGCTGTAGACATATCATGACCAAGTTTGTTCTACAATTTTTACTACATGTGCCTGGTCCTGGGATCTCGGATTCAACTCCATCCAAACTCACAGCTATACTTGATTGGTCGACACAAATAGTACAAAACCAATCAGAGTGATAGATTGTTAATTCTGAGTTTGGTCAATTGTTTGGAGTTTGTTGTCGACATGTCAAGACCAAGATTCTTCTTCAAATTTATCAACTGTTTTGGCCTGGTTAAGAGATTTCTATCTCAAGTATATCCAGTCTGGTTGATTTAAACAAGAATTGTTCAGCCAACTGGAGCAGTAATATGTAATACTATCTTAGTATCACAGGTAGTTTGGTTTTATTTCATAGAGTTTCTATAAAACTTATCCAATATCATCAGGTGTTGGTCAGTGAATATGTCAACATTGTGTCCATTTTATGGTTTTTGAAACAGAAATGATTCTTTGATGCATTTCAAAATTTCTTTCCCAGTTTTTTTTGGGGGGGGAGAAATTTTATTCAAGATGAATGTCACAGGCATTTATTTAAAACTTGAATTTATTTGAATTTACTAAGATTAAAAAAAAATTCAAAAATTTTCTTCTTGTGAATAAAATATTCAAATTACTTTTCTCTTACATACGACATGATAGTGTCATGGAAGAATGAATCCTATTCAGTACCAGGACGACTTAGCGTTAACTTTCTTAGCAATCATGGTTTCTGTGCAACTAACATTAGTGATCTATAAACTTAAAATCTGACCAAAAAAAAAAAAAAAAAAAATTAGAATCTGTGATATTTTTTTGAGGAGCAGTAATTTAAAAATTTTTTTTTTTTTTCTCAACTCCAGATTTTAAGAGTGGTAATTCCCAAAGAACTACTTTTCAAATTGGCATGGCTTAAATGATTAAGATCCTTTCCTGATGGAAAATTAGATAAAGGATAAAACTTTTTCAAACTTGGCAACTAAGAGATAGACATGACTTTATACCTGCTGAAAAACATACTTTCAACATGTATCTTATATACCTTTGGATTTTCAAACAAGTTCAATTAAAGTTGAACACCATCTTGTTTTTTCAAAACTCAAGTATAGATCTTATTTAAAACAGGTGTATAAGTGTGTTTTCCAGTAAGGGTTAATGGACAAGCAATATTCCTAAAAATTGATATAGCAATTAATTCTGTTTAAAGATTTGTAAAATTAATTAGAAAATTCTTCTTGCCACCCTGTGCAGATGTCGTGGTGAAGCCTGCTGAGAAACAAGAGTCCCCAACACAGGAGGTATCCATTGAGGAGGAAGTCCTCAGCCCTGAGGAGACAGTTGAGGTCAAGGTTACTCCAGAGGACACAACAAAGCCATCTGAGGTACCATCTGAGGCTGCTGAAATCGAAGTAGTCATTCCTGGTGTCTCTGAAACAACTACACAGGAGGTTACTGAAATAAGTGAGGTCACAGAGGTCATCTCCACGGTGATTAAGGAGGAGGATGTTCCCACTTTTGTGTCCAAGCTCAATGACATGCATGTGACAGAAAACACAACAATCCGATTTGATGTGACTTACACTGGCAAGCCTGAAAAGGTCACATGGTTTCTGGATGGCGAGGAAATTGAGCCATGCAAGGAGATAGAAATTGTGACAAAAGAACACCACAGTGTTCTCCTGTTCCACGACGTCATGCTCGAGGATGAGGGAGAATACACCGTTGAGGTGGTCTCTAAAGAAGGCACTATCACATCAACTGCCTATCTTCATGTTCATGGTAAGTCTTTTTTGTGATATCTACATTTGATTAAGATTTATTCAAAGGAATTGAAACTTTCAATTCATATCAAAAATATTTTCACCCCACTTCAGTCCTTTGCCGTCAGATTTGATTTAGAATTATTTAGCCAAAGTGTTAATATATTATTTTGTTATCGTAGGTAGCTTTGAGTCATTCTGGTTTTTTTCTGATGGATGAATATCATCCTATATCCTTAGTAGGTGACCTTAATTAATTCTACGTCGTCCAAGTGTTAGTCATTAGTACCTGTAACGTTTATGTATCAGTCCTACAATAATAACTGTAACATTTGAAGACCACTTTAATGCTGCGCATCGTTTATTCAAAATTAATCAGTGAAATACATACACTGTGTGACATAGAGGCACAAATGAAAAAGTAAACGCGCATTATCAATATCTCGTTGATTTCTATTTTAAGTTATTTTTTATGAATGAGAATGTTTTAAGATAAAAATGCATCTTTTCCTTTAAACTTGTGTTTTGGAATTTGTTGTGTTTGTTCAGGTAGAAATATCATGTCATCAACTATATATAGCCATGAACATGAACTGGTCCATTTAACCCACAATGAATTGTTCAAAGTCTCGATATATATTAAAGTTTTTTTGGGTAGTCCCTTGAACTTCAAAACATTGAAGTTTGGCTGTATATCATTCCACAGAGTTTTGATAAAGAATTAAAAGTCATCAGATACTAATAGATACATGTTAATTAACCTATGATTTCAATGCTTAATAACAAGAAAAATGATCAAAATTACACCATTTTTAAAAAAGTTATTAACTGTTTCTAATATTAGTTTACTTTCAAGGTAAGACAGGATCTAGTATTTGATAAAAGACAATTTCATGAAAAGTGAATTGCATAATATGATGTTTCAACTTAAAATTAAAAAACACTTTATGTACATAGATATTAATTCATTTGATTTATTTTGTAAAAGTTTTATGGATGATGTCATTGACAGATGTGGTGATGAAGCCTGCTGAGAAACAAGAGGCTCCGATTCAGGAGGCATCCATTGAGGAGGAAGTCCTCAGCCCTGAGGAGACAGTTGAGGTCAAGGTTACTCCAGAGGACACAACAGAGCCATCTGAGATACCATCTGAGGCTGCTGAAATCGAAGTAGTCATCCCTGGTGTCTCTGAAACAACTACACAGGAGGTTACTGAAATAAGTGAGGTCACAGAAGTCATCTCCACGGTGATTAAGGAGGAGGATGTTCCCACTTTTGTGTCCAAGCTCAATGACATGCATGTGACAGAAAACACAACAATCCGATTTGATGTGACTTACACTGGCAAGCCTGAAAAGGTCACATGGTTTCTGGATGGCGAGGAAATTGAGCCATGCAAGGAGATAGAAATTGTGACAAAAGAACACCACAGTGTTCTCCTGTTCCACGACGTCATGCTCGAGGATGAGGGAGAATACACTGTTGAGGTGGTCTCTAAAGAAGGCACTATCACATCAACTGCCTATCTTCATGTTCATGGTAAGTTTTTTGTGATATCTACATTTGATTAAGATTTATTTAGAAACGTGGAAACCATTTCAGATATAATTTGATGCAGTTTAGTTCATATGGTATCTGCCCTGTGTGTACTTCAGTGTAACAGGTGTTTTTTTTTTGTTTCTAAGTCAGTAGTTCTCAGGATTCAGCTTCATTTCTGTCACAGAACGTTTGGGAAATGTACATTTAACAAATATTCTCTTAAAAATCAACTTGGAAACATTTGAATGACTTGTCATAGAAAAATTTTGTGAAGAAATTTTGAACAAAAACATTCATGAAATGTCATTGGGTAGCTACAAATATTGCTGTTTAAAGAAGAAGAATTTTACAGTAATGAGGTTTATTTTCTTATTCCAGATTTTTATTTCTTTTGTAAATCTCTTTCCTCAGACATTTCAATGAAGCCTGTTGAGCCTTCTTCAGCTCCGACAGTTGAGGAATCTCTCGAGCCAGAAGAGACAGAGGATGTTTCTGTGGCAACTGAGGAGACAACCACATCTTCTGATATCACAATTGAGGTTGGCACTGCTGTTGTAGAAACAAAACGGGAAAGTAAAGTACCAACAATGGAAGAGACACTACCAGAGGAAGAAACTAAAGCCTTGGATTCTGTTCCTTCAGAGGAACCAGCCACTTCTGAAATTGAAGTAGTTGGAACTACTCCAGAAAAGGAAACTCCTCAAGAGACAAAAACAGCCCCTGATGAGGAAATCCTGCCTGAAGAAGAAACTGTTGTTTTGGATGTTGTCAAACCTGAGGAACCAGCTACTACTGAAATTGAGGTAGTTGAAGTTATTCCAGAAAAGGAAACTCCTGAGGAAACAAAAACAGCCATTGACGAGGAAATCCTGCCTGAAGAAGAAACTGGTGTCTTGGATGTTGTCAAACCAGAGGAACCAGCTACTACTGAAATTGAGGTAGTTGAAGTTATTCCAGAAAAGGAAGCTCCTGAGGAAACAAAAACAGCCATTGACGAGGAAATCCTGCCTGAAGAAGAAACTGGTGTCTTGGATGTTGTCAAACCTGAGGAACCAGCTACTACTGAAATTGAGGTAGTTGAAGTTATTCCAGAAAAGGAAGTTCCTGAGGAAACAAAAACAGCCCCTGAAGAGGAAATCCTGCCTGAAGAAGAAACTGTTGTTTTGGATGTTGTCAAACCTGAGGAACCAGCCACTACTGAAATTGAGGTAGTTGAAGTTATTCCAGAAAAGGAAGTTCCTGAGGAAACAAAAACAGCCCCTGATGAGGAAATCATGCCTGAAGAAGAAACTGTTGTTTTGGATGTTGTCAAACCTGAGGAACCAGCCACTACTGAAATTGAGGTAGTTGAAGTTATTCCAGAAAAGGAAGCTCCTGAGGAGTCAAAAACAGCCACTGATGAAGAAATTTTACCTGAAGAAGAAACTGGTGTTTTGGATGTTGTCAAACCTGAGGAACCAGCCGCTACTGAAATTGAGGTAGTTGAAGTTATTCCAGAAAAGGAAGTTCCTGAGGAAACAACAACAGCCCCTGATGAGGAAATCATGCCTGAAGAAGAAACTGTTGTTTTGGATGTTGCCGAACCTGAGGAACCAGCAACTACTGAAATTGAGGTAGTTGAAGTTATTCCAGAAAAGGAAGTTCCTGAGGAAACAAAAACAGCCCCTGATGAGGAAATCATGCCTGAAGAAGAAACTGTTGTTTTGGATGTTGCCGAACCTGAGAAACCAGCCTCTACTGAAATTGAGGTAGTTGAAGTTATTCCAGAAAAGGAAACTCCTGAGGAGACAAAAGCAGGCACTGATGAAGAAATTTTACCTGAAGAAAAAACTGGTGTTTTGGATGTTGTCGAACCTGAGGAACCAGCCACTACTGAAATTGAGGTAGTTGAAGTTATTCCAGAAAAGGAAGCTCCTGAGGAAACAACAACAGCCCCTGATGAGGAAATCCTGCCTGAAGAAGAAACTGTTGTTTTGGATGTTGTCAAACCTGAGGAACCAGCCACTACTGAAATTGAGGTAGTTGAAGTTATTCCAGCAAAGGAAACTCCTGAGGAGACAAAAACAGCCCCTGATGAGGAAATCCTGCCTGAAGAAGAAACTGTTGTTTTGGATGTTGTCAAACCTGAGGCACCAGCCACTACTGAAATTGAGGTAGTTGAAGTTATTCCAGAAAAGGAAACTCCTGAGGAGACAAAAACAGCCCCTGATGAGGAAATCCTGCCTGAAGAAGAAACTGTTGTTTTGGATGTTGTCAAACCTGAGGAACCAGCCACTACTGAAATTGAGGTAGTTGAAGTTATTCCAGAAAAGGAAACTCCTGAGGAGACAAAAACAGCCCCTGATGAGGAAACCCTGCCTGAAGAAGAAACTGTTGTTTTGGATGTTGTCAAACCTGAGGAACCAGCCACTACTGAAATTGAGGTAGTTGAAGTTATTCCAGAAAAGGAAACTCCTGAGGAGACAAAAGCAGCCCCTGATGAGGAAATCCTGCCTGAAGAAGAAACTGAAACTGTGGATTCTTTACTCCCAGAAGAACCAAAAACTTTGAATGTTGAGGTCACAGAAGCTACTCCATCAAAAGAAGCTCCTAAAGAAACAAAAACTGTTTCAGCTGAAGACACCATTCCACAAGAAGATGTTTCCATAGTAACTGAGATTGAAGAAGAAAAGACAACTCCATCTGAAATTGAAGTCATTGAAATCAAACCCATTAAAACAACCACTGAGCAGACAAAAGTTACTCTTCATGAGGAAACAGTGGAAAAAACAGAGGTTACTAAAGTTGAGGTTCCTTTTGTACAGGAAACTGTACCTGTAGAGATTGAAGTCCAGGTTTCCAAGGCAACCACCGACACCATTGTTACAAAAACTGAAATTGTCAAAGAAGCCATACAGACGGTGGAAATTGAAATGGTTCCAGAAGAGAAACCAGAAACTGAGACCACAGTCCAAGTACAAGAGATTTCCTTTGAGGTTGCAAAGAAGGTGGAAACTGTTGAAACCGAGGAAGTCCAGAGTCCTCGTTTCACAACCTCACTCACAGACATCACCATCATGGAAAACAATGTTCTTCATCTGGAGGTCGTCTTCACCGCTTGTCCTGCTCCAAAGGTTACTTGGTTTCTTGATGGTGAGCCATTGAAACAAAGCGAGGACATAGAGATTATTGTCACAGAAACAAGCAGCGCCTTCATCATCAAAGACGCATATCCAGAAGATGAAGGAGAGTACTGGGTTGAACTTACCAACAAAGCTGGTACAGCGAGGTCTACAGCATACATCTGTGTCCTACGTAAGTACAGCATGCATGATTCTCCTCCATGTTTTACATCCGGCCATTTCGTGTTGGTCACTCTCTGCATGTTTTCCTAAGCAAAAATTAATTTTTCTTAATTTCAATAGTGATCTGTTGCAGTTTCATTGAGAAATACTTTATTTCATTGCGTATATTTAACATTCAAGATTAAGATTATAACAGAAACAAAATAAAAGAAAAGTAGAGAAGTTTGGAATAGAATGGTGTGATTCACAGATAGATTTAGGGAATGGTAGATATGGTAAAATTGTGTTACCTAAATTAATTCAGCAGAAATGATTTCATTATGGATTTTTCACTACTTGTTTTTTTTTTTTTTTTAATTTTTCTTTCCATTTTTTGTTAATGTTTATGTATCAAGTCATGATAGAGCGATATCATTTCAGAAATTAAACGTTAACATTTTTTTGGGAGAAAGCTTAAGATTTAAAGTCTGAGGCAAAAGTTTCATTTAGATATACGTAATTGAGTGTTCTTTTAGGCACTAAACAGGATAAAAATGCTAGATTTACAGTTATACCTGAACTCCTCTGACCTGAACCTTGTTTGCTACTTTGTTGCCTGACCTTTGCACCCACACTGTTAGACCTTGAACTGAATTAAAAGTATAATTTTGAATGTGTACTGTTTTTGAAATATGTCCCCAGTTTGAAGCCACAAAGAATCTTTAGAAATTTGACTAGCAATATGCAAACTGAAATATAATGAAGTCTTTCTTGAGTTTGTGATCCCATTTTCATTACAGTTCCCTAGCCTGTTTGAACTGTTGATTGTTTGATCCCGGGTTTTCACATATCAATCCCCATCCACCTGGTTTCTCCTTTTGCAATGTTTTTGGGCATTTTCAATGTCTCCCTTTTTTCAGACAGGTAAAGACCAGACATGACTACGGTTAAGGTAACTTGTAGACAGAAAGTTAGGTCAAAGCAGATCAGGGTGTTAATGATAGATAGGTTTGTCTAAATTTGACAGATTCTTTATTTGAACCAATTTCAGCGCGAAGTGCACCTTCATCTGAAGCACAAGAAACAGATGAGGAATCTTTCTTCAAGGAAACTTTAGAAGTCGTTCCAAAATCACCAATCACCATTCAAGAACTGGAAGAGGAAGAATCTCTTCCAGAGGAAAAAACTGCAGAAGTTACAGAGATGAGCATCCCTGTTAAGGAGGACCTTCCTGAGGTTGTTGAAGAAACTATAGTAACCACACAAAAAGAGGTTGCTCCGAAACCTCAGATGTCAGAACTGGAGTTAGAATTTACTCCTGTAGAAACTCCAGTTGAACAAATAGAGATTGAGGAGGAAAAACCTGTAATTATCAAAAAGAAACCAGAGAAAACTGAAATATCAGTTCCTGTTGATGTGAAGGAAATCAAAGAGGAGACTATCGTTCGAACTGAAAAGGTCATTGATAGCAAACCTCAGGTCACGGAAGTTGAAATTGACATCACCCCAGAGGAAACAGTTACCACCTCTGAGGTGACAGAAATTACAAAGATCACAGAAGAAACTTTCACAGAATCAGTTTCTATTGTTCCCGAGGAAAAACCTGCATCAGAATTGTCTGAGGTAACTTTAGACGTGATTGACAAACAACCTGAAGTTGTAGAAGTTGAAGTGACAGCTCCTGAAACTGTCACAGAGACTGTGTTTAGAGAGAGGATTGAAGTTAGCCAAACAGTTGAAGATGTTTCTGAAATCAAAAGTGAACCCATTGTGGAATTCCCAGAGGAGGAAGTGATAGTTAAGACTGAAAAAGAAATCACTCCGAAACCTCAGATGTCAGAACTGGAGTTAGAATTTACTCCTGTAGAAACTCCAGTTGAACAAATAGAGATTGAGGAGGAAAAACCTGTAATTATCAAAAAGAAACCAGAGAAAACTGAAATATCAGTTCCTATTGATGTGGAAGAAATCAAAGAGGAGACTATCGTTCGAACTGAAAAGGTCATTGATAGCAAACCTCAGGTCACGGAAGTTGAAATTGACATCACCCCAGAGGAAAGCACTACTGAGATCAAGAAAACCATTACTGAGGTGACGGAAGAATCTGTTATAGAATCTGTAATTACCATTTCAGAGGATTTAGCTGATGTACCATCTGAAGTGTCTGAAATCACTTTGGATGTTGACGAGCAGCCAGACATTGTCGAGGTTGAAGTTGCAGCACCTGAATCAGTTACTGAAACGACTTTTAGAGAAACACTACAAATAGTTAAAAAGGAGGATGAAACCCCCCTCGATATTACTCCCGAGGAAAAATTCAAAGAGACTCTAGAACTGGCTTCTAAACCACAGACTACAGAGGTTGAAGTTGAGTTTACACCAGTATTGAAAGAAGAAATATTGGTAACAGATGTTTCCCAGGAAACTGTTACAGAAACTAAACAGTTTACTGAAACAATGGACATCATTCCAACCACAGAACCACAGGAAATACAGTTTGAAATTAAACCACAACAACCAGAAACCATGGTTACTGAAACCTCGGATATATCTGAGGTCATCGTGGAGACTGAAGTTGAGGCTCCAGAAGAAGATGTGATTGTGACTGAAAGAGAGGTCATTTCTGTCACTGAAATTCCTGTTGAGTCTGAAGAAATAACAGAATCTTCTCCTCCAGAGACCGTGACAATTGAGGTAGAAAGAGAGGTCATTGAGGCAAAGCCAGAGGTCAAATCTACCCAGGTCACCACAGAGGTCAAAGAGGTCACTGATACACCAATAACCGATGAGGTTACTGCTGTCAGAACAGAAACAGAAGAGTTGGCATTGGATATTACCGAAGCCATTGTAGAAACTGTAGGCATTGAACAGGAGAAACCAACAAAGGTTTCTGAAGAAACTGAGGAAACTCTGACCGTAGAAATTACAGAATCTGAGGAGGTTGAAGTCACTCAGGTTGTGTCTGAAATTCTCATTGAAACTGATGAGATCGCTGATGTTGATGAAGAGAAAATTACAGATGTGACAGAAATCTTTGAGGAAACACTGTCCACTGATGTTGATGATGTTGTCCCTGTAGAAACAGAACAACCAAAAGTCGAGGTGGTAGAGGAAACACGCGAAACTATCAAACTTGATGACACCAAGCCAACAGATGTAGATGAACAAGTGGAAGATCAGACACTTGAACAACTAGAAGACATACCTCAGGACAAAACCGATATTTCTACTGAAGAAATGACAGAAATTACAAGTGAATCTGTCACAGCCATAGCACGTAAACCCACTGAAGTGTCTGAGGTTGATATTCAGGCACAGGAATCTGACATAGAGGAAATTCAACATGAAACAGAGGCTGAAAAACCATCTGAAGAAACCCTCGAAGAAACAAGAGAAACTATTGTCCTGGATGAGAAGGAGCCTACAGCTGTTTCTGAAACTGAAGCTGTGGTTTCTGAGGAGGTTCCCTCTGACTTAAATATAGAAATGGAAATCCAGACGCCCACAGAGGAAGTCACAGAAGTGATCAGAGAAACCATTGAAGTTCTGGAAGAAAAACCATCTGAAGTTGGACAGCTTGAACAAGACCAAGAAACACCAGATGTTCAAGAAATATCAGAAATTCAAATCAACACTACAGATTCTAAACCTACTGAATTTTCCGAGGAAACTATCGTTATTGACATAAAAAAGCCCAGCAGAACCGAAATTACAGAAGTTTCCCTTCAGTCAGAAGAGACACTGAATGAATTTCCAGAAGTTGAAACGGAAAAACCTAAGGAGGAAACAGCAACAGAGTTGAGACAAACTATCTCGGTAGAGGAGAGTCCGCAATCAGAAGTAACCAGGCTTGAAATTGACGTAGAGAAAGCACCAACTGATGATATCACAGAGATTGAGGCAGTCACGCCATTTATAGATACACAGGAAGAGGTAGCTGCAACAGTTTCTGTTGAAGAATCTAAACCTGCAGAAACACCCGTTGCTGAAACAGAAGATGAAATTGAAGAAGTTGAGGAGGTTCCTGAGGATTTGGCTGAGCAAGCAAATGAGGAAGAAACAATTGAGGAAATCAAGGAAACAATTGTTTTAGACAAAAAACCAGAAGCTGAAACTACTGAGGAATTTACTATTGTAGATCAAGAGAAAGCTCAGAAGCAGGTCAGCTTCGATCTGGATAAATCTGAGGAATATATCACAGAATCCTATGAGGAGCTAGTTATCAGGGAGGATGAGGATGTTTCAATGGTTGAGGAAAAGGATGAAAAGAAGGATGTGGAATCCTCAGAGATAATTGTCGAAACCGTCCAAAAATATGCAGAAGAGTTCACCAAAGACCTTCTGGAAACAGTTTTAGTCAACGAAGTTGTATCTACCCAAATCAGTGATGTGGATGTACCTGAAACTACTAAGGAGGAAACGGTAGAAACTGTAGACTTGTCAGAAGTCACTGAGGAGGAACTCCAGCAGCCAGAGAAAGAAGTCTCTGCAATGTCCTTGGATATTGATGTGGATCAACCTACCGAGGATGTTGTTGAAGAGGTAACACAGATGGTAGTCATAGAGGAAGTTAAACCATCAGAAACTGACACTGAGATGGATGTTACAATAACAGAGGATATAGAAGAATTTGAGGTCCAACTGGATAAAGGCATTCCAGAAAAGATAGAGGAGGATGTTTCTGAAACTGTTACCGTTGACGTCACCAAAACTACAGATGTCGACATGTCAGAAGAGCATATTTCTGAGGAGGAGGCTCCAGAAATGAAACCTCTAGAACAGGAACAAACCTTAGAATCTGAAGTTCCGCTAGAAGTGACTGAAGTTATTGTGGACGACAAAAAACCTTCAGAAGCACAGCCAGAGTCGGATGAAATTACTCAGGAGACCGTCACTGAAATTGACGTGAAACTGGAAACTCAAAAACCCACTGAGGAAATAGTTACTGAGGTTGTAAAGTCTCCCATCACTGAAGAAAAGAAACCAGCTGATGTGGACACACAGGAGGATGTTGTTCCAGCTGAAGAGGTTGTAGAAACAACTGTGGATACCGAAGAAGAAACACCTTCAGAGAGTGTCACACCTGCTGTTACTGAAGTGTCTTCTGTCACAGACAAGCTGGTTTCTGAAACTGAAATCACTGAATCTGAAATTCCTGTGGAAGAGGTGTCAGAAAAGAAACCAGAATTTGAAATGGAGGAAACAACTGAGCAGGACGTTTCTGACATGACTGAGGTAGCCGTCAAATTGGAATCAAAATCATTTGAGGTAGTGCCACAAGAAGAAGACATTCCAATGGAGGAGACACCAGAATCGCTCACTGTTGTGGCCTCAGACAGCTCTGTAGAGGAGGTGGTGACATTTGTTACTGAACAAGTCTCAGTGGAGGACACCACAAAATCCGAGGTAGAAGCAACAGATGAATTCTTGGTGGATGAGGATGTCAAATATCTAACCGAGGAAAGAGAAACTGAAAAACCAAAAGAGGAGGTAATTACAGAGATCAAAGAAATTGTCACAATTGAAGAAGAGAAACCGTCTGTTGTTGAAAGTGAGGTGGATTTAGTCACTGAAGAACAAACCGAGGAAGAAAGAGAAGTGGTTCCTGAAACATTACCCGAAGATCTTATTGAAGAGGTAACTGTCTTCCCAGCTGTCACGGAAACTAAACCTTCAGTGATCAGTGAAGAAGAAACTAGTGTTACCGAGGAATCAGTAATGGACCAACCTGATATCACAGGGGAGACAACTGTGGAGGTAGAAGTTTCCAAAGATACCGAAGTTGTATCTGCTGAGGAAACCATTCCATCAGAGGTTTCTGAAGCTGAGGACACAGTTGATGAAGAACTTCCTATAGAACAACCAGAAGTTCAAATGGAAAAACCATCACAAGAGGAAGAATCTAAAGTATCAGTTGTCACTTTTGCTGAAGATGTTATTCCGACAGAGGTTTCTGAAATTGAACATGTTATCACAGAAGAAATTTCTGAAGACCAGCTAGAAATTGAGACCGAACAACCTATTGAAGAAACTGTATCGGAGATCACCGAAAAACCTGATGTTGAAGACACAGAGGTGTCAATAACAGAAGAATTGGAGGTAGTTCCTCTTGAAACTGAGACCCAACTTGAAGATATTGCACAGAAATTTGCTAACGAAATAATCACAGAAGCATCTAAGGTGGTTGCAAGCCAGGCAGCTGAACCCACAGAAGTTGATGTCACAGAGCATCTCCAGCCAGAACAAGTGGCAGAGGAAGAAGTTTCTGTAGAAATTGAAAAACCCACTGAGACAGAAGAGAGTGATGTGACAGCTGATGTTTGTATTGAGGACCAAAAACCATCTGAAGTATCACCGGATCTTGAGATGTCTGAGGATATACCTGTGGAAGAAGTGATTTCTGAGGCTCCCGTTTCAATCACGGAGACACTTACAGAGGAAATCACCCAAACAACTTCCACGGATATTGTCCCATCTGAGGAAACGCCCGAGGAAACTTCTGAGGACATCCCACAAGAATGTAAGTGAAATAGAATTAGCTAACAGAGTAGTAGTTGATGTTGTAACTGTAGATTTTGGTGTGGGCATTATTTACTGTATAATTTCAGAATTAATTACATGTTAATTAACTCTTAATCTAGAACATGTTGTGATAACATTGTTAAATCGTATTGTGTAACAGTGTATAATTCTGTCTAGTTATTGTTGACTTAGATTTTAGATAACCTGAAACAATGTGATTTTTATTTTCATGTTTATACATCCCTGTTTGATCCCTGAAGATTTTTTCCTTTGGAAGATTTCCATGTTTGTGATTTCTCTGCACCAAAATATTACTTCTTGATTTCCTTTCAACTGGTTTGTGCATGTGGCTTTAATATTTAATTATTATATTTATTTCAGAAACAGAAATCATTTTAGAACTTGATTCACTGGTGAAATCAAACTTTGTACAAATATATTAATTGATTCAATAACAAAGTGTGTATCGGTATTTTCATAATGAATATGATTCATATATGTTATTTAATGTTAAAAGTGATGTGTTTAATCAGAAGAATATTTCTCTATTTTTTTATCATCTAGACACAATTTGTCCTAAATATTGAGAATCTATTGCCGACAACATTTGATTTGATATTATTTGGTATTTTCTTCATTGCTGCCTGATCTTGTTTAATACATACTCATTAGAGATTTGCATACTTAAATCCAGCTTTGGAAGAAACAAAACAACCAGCGGAGACTGTGCAGAAAACCATAGAGGTCACTCAAAAAGAGGTCGTTACCATGGGATTAGAGGTCAGCGAAAAGGTCATTGAAACCAAAGCTGTAGAAGAGTTATCTACTGTTGAAATACAAGTTAAGGCTGAAACACAAGGTAAGTCATAACTGTATTTTTAATTTTGATTTTTCATAAAATATGTCTTGGTAGAATTTGGTATTTGTTAAGCAAATCCCCCTCTGGTTAAGATGAAATAGTCTATTGATTTTTGTTCTCTCTGCAGTAATAATTTCGAACAATATCTGGTCAAAGTCTGGGATCCTGTAGAATTGTCGATGTGTCCATGTGTCCATGATCTTTGATAACGTAGTGTAAAGGATATCACATGAACGTGTGAACAGACTTGATTAATATTCATACCAAAGCATCATATCACCAGTGACTACAACTGATAAGATTCTCGTGGTGATTGGTTAAAGTTAAAGGTCAAAGGTCACCCTTGTTCACTTGTCTTTATATATTGATTCCTATGCTGTTGATATTACTGTAAATCTGTCCTGTTTCCATACAGAAACTGTTGCACAAGCTGTGATAACAGAGGAAAGCCAAGCCCCTAAAGTTGAAGAGGGGGTTATGGAAGCTCCCCGTTTCATACAGACCCTCCAGCGGCAAGTCAATGTACTCGAAGGCTCCACGGTTACGGTTGAGTGTGTAGTGACTGGCACGCCCACTCCCGAGGTCGTGTGGTTCCAGGTAAGGGAAACAACTCTAAAAGACTATATTGATCATATGCTGATTCCATTTTTATCTACAATTTTTCAATCCTTCTTGTTCTGTAATTTTTTTCTCAAATATTCAGAATATTATAAAATTTTACTGTGAAAGCATAAACATGGTCTGTTGTATATGTGATAGCATAAGTAAGACATACATATTATTTTGAAGCATTGGTTTTATTTTGATAAGCAAGAAAACCTGTACGAAAAAATATCGGAAATATATTTGCCTTTTGATAAGTGTTATAGAAAAGGTATTTTCTATAGACATTACCTGTATCACAGTTGCTGTTTTTGTAACATAAAAGTTTCATTTTGTACATAATACCTACAGGATGATGAAGAACTTCAACCTGATGCCCACTACGTGACAGAGTACCACACCGGAGTGTGTCGTCTTACCGTACTAGATATATACCTGGACGATGAAGCCATATACAAATGTGAGGCGACCAACCAGCATGGCGTTGCCACTACAACTATTGAGATTTTCGTGGAAAGTAAGAATCACCTCATAGAAGCATGGCAATCTGTTACCATGGACATGACCTCTCTAGTTGTCATGGGAACTCTCTTAACCTCTTTTGTTGCCATGGAAACTTTTCTAGTATTGTGTCTATCCTCTTTTGTCGGGCTTGGCCACTGCGAGAATCTATCAGCTGGGAGAGAAATTAACAGGTTATATGTTCAGAAACTACCCATCTACTGAAAATGAGGCAATACACATCCTAAACATATTGCATTTTCAAGCCAATACAATTATTCTTTGGTCATAACCGGTTCTATGGCTGGAAATGTCCAAAAAAATTTTTACCATCCTTTGCAAATTTTTTTGGTCTCTGGGCATATGTTTTGAATAATTTTGACTTTAAAGTAATGATATCTTGTTTTAATTTCCTGCGTTTCTCTCTCAGCTGAGCTGTAGACTATTAGTCTGTGTGATATAAGATTTGTGGAGTATGTACCTTTTCATGAGAACAATGGTAGAAGGAGATTTTAGTTTTAGAAGTGTCTGCCCTTCTGGATAGCTATAGAATCCTGACATCTCTACTGCTATAGTTCAAATTCACAAACCATAAGATTCTGATAAAGATAAAAGGTAGGAAGACGTGATGAAAAAGTCATAATCATCTATTGAAGGGCAGATAACTCTACAATCATTGATAATGGCGCCTGTTGCAGTAGATTATTATCGTCTGGATATTTAGTGTGCTTTTAATTCCATCCCGTGACTGACCTGGCATAATCCTGGGACAATGAGTGGGAAGGAGGCCTGTGAGAATTAGAGGGAAGGGTGGTATCTTTAAAGGGCTAAACATTTTTCAGAGAGAATGCAAAGCCAAAATTTATGAAGGAAATCGGAACTACTTAAGAAAGGTTAGTCCTGGAACAAAACACCGATTTATATTGTGATTCTGTAGACTGGATATGTAATAGAAGGACAAAAAATAAGATTTCAGATATTTTGAAGAAATGTTCTCAAGTAGTTTCTTTCCTTTCCAATTGTCTGAAGCCCTCTTCTCCTCCTTCTCTCCTTTTTGAGTGAGTTTTTTTAAAACATTCCCGAGACTTAGATTTTGACATTGATGTTGGTCAGTGGGATGCTTGAATTTGAAGTGCAGTGCTTTTAATATATTTATTTGCTAATTGGTTGCTGTAGTAACCATAATATAGTAGTTGTAGTTTGCATTATTAGCTGGTCATTGTAATGTCCTCTCGCAATTGACTTACATCTTTACAAGTGGGATCTTTGATAAGATAATATCATAACATTGAGAAAAAACTTGTTTAGTCATTTAAATGGATTCATTTTTGGAGATTTAAAAAAAACAATTGTAAAATTATATATGAAAATGGCAGCTTTTTTTTTATAAATCTTTTATCAGATGAAAATATCATAATTTGTATTTGAAGAAATTTTTTATTTACGCATTTAATTTTTTTGATACTACATACATGTAACAAATTTTATAAAGGAATTCTCAAAGCAAAACTGCATTGGTTTGTAATGGTATGAAAAATATACTTGTTAAGGTACTTGGATCAATCTGTAACATGTTATTTAACAGTTTACCAATACCGATTTAATTTGTTTGTTTATAGAAAACTGACAAACTAATTTTACATACAGGTATGAACATGCTTTCTAAAATTTTCAATTTATTCCATATTTATATTTTTTGAAACTATGTGATTGTAAAATTGAAAAGGACTTTGTAAATTTTGGAAAGCATGTTAGCTAATATTGCCCATTTTCTTCAAAGAACCACATTGTCACATTCTGCTCCTGTCTGCGTTGTCTGCTGTTGTCTGTGGCAGTCAACCGTGGTCACGCCATTGTCTATTGTTGTCTGTGACAGTCAGCAGTGATCACTACGCGGTGGAGCTGTCGTATGATGTTTATAGCTGTCGCTGAGCCATTTTTCTGTAAACTCTATGCTGTTGTACAACAATAAAATTGTTTCCTTGCAATCACTTGAAGTTGTTTTCTCTTCAGTCAGTGCATGGCATGATGTTTACACAGCATGAGTCGAAGCGTTAATTTACACGACCAAATATGGCAGTATGTCGTGTTTTGTTTCTATGGCTCAGTGGTTTTGATATTTGTCTATATATTGTTGACAATGTGGTTTTTTAATCTCCCTAACAGATGTATAACACCTCAGTGCTATTGTAAACTTAGCTGATGGTTTTTGTATCATTGTTGTTATTATTGCTTTGTCATGTACAATTTTTAGCATTAACTGTATCTGCTATCTGTATAATGCTCTTGTTTTTTCTTATCATCTTTTTTTTTCTCATTTAAAAATTTTTCATTTTTCATTCAGTCTTTTTTATAATTTGTCATTTTGTTCAGCTTTTCATCTTAATTCATTATTTACTAAGCTTTTTTTTTGTTTTTTTCCTACGCTTTTTTATATATACCCCATGACATAGTATTAATTCATTTTGAAGCTAACTTCTAATACGTCTTTCATTCACCAATCAAAATTGATTTTAAACTGATCTCCTTGCAACATTTTTGAATTAAGCAAAACAGTTGTTACATTGTTGACCAACCAGATCAGCTGTCTGTTTGTTGGTGGCCGAGCCAGAAAATGTCCATACCTTTTGTGGCAACACTCCAATGTAACATTTGGGATTATTTAAAAACATTTCTAGTTGTATTTGAATAGCATCATCTGTATTTAAAAATATTTTCATTTTCTGCATAATTGTAAAACAAACACTAATTTATGAAAGTAAAATACATATTGATAAAGATATTTATTATATTAAAATATATTTTTATATGTCATTATATACATTTATCATATAGACTAACAAATGTAAAAATTCATATCAATTTGTGGATTGAAAAGCATACACTATTAGTAGTATTTTATTATCATAAAATTATTGTTTTTTTTTTTTTTTAGAATTCAGTCATATATACGTAGAAAGAAAATGTGTTTTAGTATTTTTATATTTTATTATCATAAAATTATATTTTTTTTTTTATTAGTCATATATACGTAGAAAGAAAATGTGTTTTAGGAGACACTATTTTTAGTATTTTATTATCATAAAATATACAGTCATATATACGTAGAAAGAAAATGTGTTTTAGGAGACACGATTATTAGTATTTTATTATCATAAAATTATTATTATAATTTTTTTTAGAATTCAGTCATATATACGTAGAAAGAAAATGTGTTTTAGGAGACACGATTATTAGTATTTCATTACCATAAAATTATATATTTTTTTTTAGAATTCAGTCATAGATACGTAGAAAGAAAATGTGTTTTAGGAGACACTATTTTTAGTATTTTATTACCATAAAATTGTTATTGGTTTTTTTTTAGTATTCAGTTATATATACGTGTGTGTTTTAGGAGAAGAAGATAGCAGATATTTAGGAAAGCGGAGTATGTTAGATATAGATTATGCATGACTAGTGATACATGAGATTTCTATCATTATAGATATCTATTTTACCTGCATTATTGTATACCTTTATACATGTATATATACTCATATCTGGACCAGCATAATACTTAAATGAACTCAATGTCATTGCAGAACAAAAGTATTCAACTCTTTAAAAATAATCACTTGTTGTTGAGGAAACACTTTATTTCCAATAACAAGTAACGGTGAAAATTCCTGATTTATATAAAAAAAAATTGAAATATAAATATGTTAGGAATAGATAAAAAAATATGTATGAATGCGGAATTGAGGTAAATGTAGGTTAGGTGTAGGATGTTCGTAGATGAAGGTAAGGATGTAGGTAGGTATAGGTAAGGTAAGTGTAGGCTAGGTGTAGGATGTTTGTAGGTGAAGGTAAGGATGTAGGTAGGTATAGGTTAGGTAAGTGTAGGCTAGGTGTAGGATGTTTGTAGGTGAAGGTAAGGATGTAGATAGGTTGAGATGAAGGCTAGGGCTTATGTAGGGTGCAAAATCTATATGTTGGTTGTATCACGTTTGATGTGACCATTATCACTCACATCCACTATCTTATGTTCAGAGTATGTCAATGCTGCTGAGTGTCTCACTTTGCATGAGGAAAACTACGAAATCGAAATCGAAATGGAAATTCACTGGAAAAAGAGCAAAGACCAAACCCAAATCACTGCTTCATTATCCGAAAAATCCAAGGAACCTCTGACAGATCACATGACTGATCACATGATCATCACGCGCCCCGAGGAACCCTGGGATATCACAGTTCGACAGGCACATCGAACTCACTCAGTCTGACTAGACTCAAGACTTTTTTCGCAAATTCATTCCGTGACACCTCCTGGAGGTGTTGTTTTGTTATAGTTGACTTAATTGACCTGTTATGTTGATGATAAGATAATTTATTAACCTTGTCCTAGCTAACCACTCAATGCTGCTCATGCCGTGAAAATTACTGCTAAAACTTCAAATACATATAGACCAGATTTAACACCATTTTTGGCTTTAGGCGGAAAGTTGTGAATTTTTGAAACCCTTACATATGATTTCATGAAAAAATGAATTTCAGAATTGTTCCCTCAAGTTTTACATAATTCATCATATTAATTGGTTTACTTGGGATAAGCAAGAGAGAGGTTGTGACTTTCGACCTGACATATGATATTACTTTACACAACCTGTAATAGTAAGCCATGCAATATGTATGTATTGTTCAGAAAATCAGCATCTTTTCATGGAATAAACAAAAAAAAAAAAAAAAGAGAAAAACAAAAATTGAAAAATGAAAAATGAGAGTAACATGTAGAGGTAGAGAAGTTGTGGAAACGAATGTGGTTGGAAAGTTTCGTCGTGAACTATGGACAAGGCTGTTAAAGGCTGTTGGTTTTGTGCAATACTAATCTTAAAATATATTTATTTATCTGAAATGAAATGGCAGGCTTTTCTGTATTCTATATAATTTTGATGGTTATTGATTTGGTTTGATAAATGTGCAGTCATGATGTTATCTAAATTTTGGGATAGATAGTATGAAATTAAAGTGAAACTACCGCCATCTGTTGTCAGTGATTATAAAACAAAATCACCTGGTTCATACTTGGCAGTCTAAGTGTTAAATTCATTGAAAAAAGGCAACTTTGCAAAAGAAATTTAAAATTCAGTCTATTTCATATTTTGCTCTGCAAATGACATTAGTTTTGAATGTGATTTAAGATTTGATATATATATAAGTAATGATCATATGAAATTTGAAATTTTTTTTTAAGTTTCTTAAAGAAACATATGTAGCTAGTTGAAGTGGAATTCTATTTTTATTATTTTTCTTTTTTAATTGAGATTTCCTGATTTCTCTCTTTATGATTTTGAAACATATTTTGCTTCTTAACAAATGTTTTTGGTCATGTCTCTCTAGAACCATTGTTAGCTGCCACTTGTGAACCTGGATCTTCTGCTAAGGAAGATGTGGAAGACTTTGAACATAGGCTGTCAAAGCGGGATTCTGAGACAGTGTCATCACTAGGTTGGGAAACATTAAGTTTGGATGATGATAGCATGCAGAACTTCATTATGGCAACATTTCTATTAACTGTGGCATTCAAACTGCTTACGTGGATATTTCAATTCAGCCAGTGTTTTTGGTCTTGCCTCATATTTTGTCTCTGGCAGTAAAGCATTGCTGTATCTTAATGTCTGATTGTAAAAACTGATTTTGACTGGTCAGATTTTACTCTGAAATGTAAAAATGAGTTTCATGGGTAAGGTATATAACACTATCTACTTAGTAGTTTAATTTTTAAATGACCTAGTGCTTTTTCACTGCTTCATGGTATTGCTCGATTCTAATGTTAACAGCCTGAAGCTAGACTGCCAGTGGTACATGTAGTTTCACTTGATTTCGCTTTCACTGAAATTTATGGCCATTTGCATGGTCACATGATGCAACTTTCAGTTTTTAAAATGTTTATTTCACCGGTTGGTTTTTTATTATTTTGTTCACTTTTAGTTTCTTTGAACATGAAAGATTTTGTTTGATTTTATTTTCAGTTCCACATTTTGTTTTATCACTTGAATTTTGAACAGTCACTATTCAAAATAATTCATTTTCGTTGCTTAACGTTATTAAGAATATTTTAAATGTTGCTTCCTGTTCTGCTTCGGTCCCAATATTGCATTTGGATAAGATTTGGATCTAAAAAATTTGAATTTTATTTCCAGACATTTTTTGTTGTGTTTTTTCTACTGATCTTTTTTGTATTGATTTTATAGAAATTTCTCAGGGACGTTTCCATAGTTACCTCTACCAATTTTTTTATGCACAAGTAGATAGCTTTAAATTATTCTTGATAAAGTTGATGAAAAATGAAAAGAAAAGAAATATGTTTTGAATAGTGGCTGTTAAGGATTGCCTTCGTATCTGCAGCAGGTGGGCAGAGCTATATTACAACATGAATGTGATCATTTAAGGGAACTTGTTACCATGGTTACCAGAAATATAGATAATATATCTACCTGACTTAGGTGTATGTCTATAGATTTCTGTATGAGTATGTTACAAGATATTAGAATCTTTAGAAACATATTGGAAAGATCTTGATTTTATGGAGGACCAAATAAAATATGAATATTCATATTATGGTGTCCATTGTATTCATTTCTGCATGTTGCCATGGAAACATGCTTAATATGGAGATCATTTGCATGGCTATTTATAGTAAAAATGTGATAACATTTTTTTTTCACATCACCAAATGAGTTTGATAGCTGCACTTCCTTCAAATCAGAAAAGTTGTAATTTGTAATTTAGTTTATAATAAGTGTTGTACAACCTTCTAATTTCCCTGTGCAATTTTCAAATATTTTTCCCTATTTTGTTAAAAAGAATAGAGAAAATTAGTTTGTTGTTGTGTATGGTGTTTTTAATGCAGATTTTACAAAATCAAAATTTTTCCTTTTAACAACTTTGTGATAGCTTCAGGACACATTTTGAAGATGTAGAATACGCTCACCTGCTTGATGCTATGGCAATATAATATTTTTAGTTGTTTTAGCTCTGAATTGTTGTGATGTTTATGTTGTGTGAGATGTTTGTAAACATCTTTGTGTTGTCATTGTATTAACTACTATCACAAAATATTAAAATTTCTTATTTGTTTTTAGGAAAATTAGTCATGATTTGTCACCTACCTGACATGTATGTGTGACATTTATTTAGTATTAATTATATTTCTCATTTCATATCCACGTTATAGATTAAAATGTTCTCTTTCGAATTTCAGATTCCTAGCAAAAAACATTTCTCAGTTACTATGTATCTTTTTATGTGAAACTATTGAATAACAAGTTACATGGAATTTTTGGTTCATTTTTTTTTTCCTTTTTTATTTAAAAACCACATTTTTATTGCGACAATATCTCAAGGAATTTAATCTTCAAAATATTTTTTTTACAGATAAAAATATCGATTGTCGTAGTTACAGGCTTTAGGGAAGAAAGGAAAATCTTTTTATATATGTAACAAATTTGTGAAAAATATCTGTATCATCCATAACTTCGATTTGTTTTAACTGCTTAATTCTTCGATGATATTACCGACAAAAAAACAAAAAAAATTGTGAGGAAGTCATTTCATTGATAATGTTACCAAAAAATAAGTTTGAAAATTTTACATGAATATACAAGAGTAAACAGTCTTTACTCTGGTAAAGAAATTATTTGGCTTAAGTATACAATAACAAATACGTGTTATGGATGGCAGGTGTAAATTCTGTGTGGATGAACCCAAAGTAGATAAAACTATATTGATATATTGTTGAAAAGAATCTTCCTTAAAATTATCCAAGTTATTTTCATAAATGAAAATAATAATAAATTGAATGAACGGTATTTAATTATAATATTTTGGGTTTGTCCTATGATCTATCTTGTTATATTAAGTACAGCCATGCAAGTTTGTCTCACGAATGATTTGTTGTTTTTGTGCATGTAAATGTAGTTTATTTTTAGCATGGATTGCCTCCCTTCCAAACAAGCTGCCATTCTCTGCATGCCTTCGGACAATCATCATCCAATCAAAAGTGGGTATGAATTTGACCTTTATACTGAGACCTGCTGCCTCAGGTAGGATTTACCCATATAGCTGGGTTTTTAAAAAAAAAAAAAAAAAAAAAAATTTTATTTAATATGAATTCACATATTTTCAGCGTAGATCATGTATGAAAATTGACCTAAAATATTTTAAAATATTTATATCTTATAAAAGTGTATGTCAGACAAAAATGGATAAGATTTTAAGATATAATTTAAATTCTTTATTGCTAATGAGAAAAAGTGAGATGACAGGGACTGTCCTGGTTGATCATATGATGAAATGACGTATGACAATCTTTGATACATGACACGGACTGTCCTGGTTGATCATATGATGAAATGACATATGACAACCTTTGATTCATGACACAGACTGTTCTGGTTGATCGATCCAAAGATGACTATAAGATACATGCCATTAGCTTTTTTTTTGTTTTTTTTTTTTGGAAAATATATGATTCAAATTCAAAATTACAAAATTATTTCTCACATGTTGGCAGATCAGAATATGATCAATGAATGAAGTGAAAAAGAAAACATCAATCAGCCAAGATTCGAGGCAAAATGTTTGGATTAATATGAAATTTCATATTTTATAAACAATAAAATTTGTTGGAAGTAGTGCAACTTCAGTTCTAATGGTAAAGTCTTCTTCTCATCTGTTGATAAACTGATCACTTTGATTGATATGGGAAAAATGTCCCTCCCAGTCGAGGAAGAAAGAGTTCGTGGATTCTGAAGAAATGAAAGTATTCTGAAGAGGGGAGACAACTTCTCATTTACTGATGAATTTGAAATATGCAGTCTTTCAATATATAAGATCATGGAATTTTTTTATTTCATAGAAAGTTTTTTTTCTGATTTTTATTTTTGACTGTCTCTTATTTAATGATAATTCTTAAATTTTCTGTAGTGTGTGTTTTTTTATGTTTACAATTTATTATAGTAAAATATTGCTATAACTTCTAAAATTTGGCTAAATGGTTGTTTTAGTTGTACAAACATCCTGTTAATTAGCTATTGAAATATAGAAATTGAAAGACAGCATTGATTTTGGATTGATCGGTTGAAACTTCAAGGAAAGTTGTTTACAAGAAGAAAGAAGAAAGGAGTTTTGCAGCACATGAATACCAGTGCCTTGCATTCACAAAAAGCCCTTTTAAAACACCATGACTTCAGATTAAACCACAAGGAAAACAGATTTGAAACATGTTTTAAAAATGTTCAAGATAAAACTGGAACAGATGAGGAATGTAGTTATTGGAGAGAACAGGATGAGGATTTTATCATTCCTTTCTGGACGTGACAAGATACTTACATTTCAGGAAAACACTCAGTAACGTTCATCTGTTAATTATATGTAAATACAATCTGATAATTTCAGCTGTTCGGCAAATTCGATTCCTGTAACATCATAGCAGTGGGTTCAAGGTTCCTTACCTTGTTACAGTACTAGATATATGTTTATATACCTTACATTGAAGTTTAATCGTAAAAAAAAAAAAAAAAAATGTTTAATCGTGAAAAAAAAAAAAAAAATAAATAAATGTTTAATCGTTTACTGCAATATATTTGTTTATCAAAAGATAACATGAATTACAAGGCTCGTAATGGATCTACTTTCATTTTGATCTTTACACAACAATATGATCAGGATTATACTCTGAATGAAAGTAAATTTATCAACACCTGAATAACAATGAAGTTAACTTCTGTTTTGAAATAATGAATTTAGCTAGCAATAAACCAAGGACAGGTAATGTGCCTGTTGGTGTGTATTGCTGTAGAATTACAAACGAATACCATTTCACTGTCCTGTGATAAGCCCACCCCAACTTTTGATCAGGATTAAAGTGTTTGATCCCCTGGACTTATTGTCCTATAATAAGCCAAATACAGTTTTTGAGTCATAACCATAACAGCATAACATAACATTATTTTCATATAAACACATTCTCAAGGAATGTTCCGATAAAGACATCTGGAGTTTTAATACTAGAAACAAAATGTGCAGTTTAGACAACACACGGCTAGGAGTCAGACATGAAATAAAACAAATTGATAGAAAGGTCGGCACATTAGAAGTCATTTCAGCATTAAATGATTCTAAAATTCTGGAGAAAAGATAGTCATATAGGATATCATTGAGAGATAAAACAGTTTTTTAAGAAAAAGAGGAACATGGTGTATTACAGTGGATGACACTACTGAAGCAAGTCTCATCTGATTGCAAGACAGAAGAAAAAAATCTTGAGAAGAGGAAAGACTGTTTTTGTCATTGGAACTGCCAGGGAACTCAATACTCTTTTCATTAATATATTATTTTCTTCTCTGATATCAACTATTATTCATCATTCTGTCAATTTGCCATCAACATCAAAGTGGAAAACATGTCTTTTTTTTTCTTTTTTCATTTTGTTATATTTTATAGTATGGACGGGATGTCACATGACCACAATTTTAAATGTTTTTGACTTCTTGTTTGCTTTGTCATGATAACGATTCTTGTTTTAGTTTCAGTGTTAACCTGATGTGATCTTGACCAATGTGTACTTAATTATAGCTGAAACATCTTTTATCAATACAGAAAATATTTGTAGTTGTTGATAAAATATTTCATTAATTATAAAGTCAGTGATATAGATGTATTTAAAATTCAAGAGCTTTCTTAATTACGTCTCTTGATTAAACTAAAATCATTTCACCCGTTATGTTCATGATTATGTATATTTTATTTCTTAGAAATGACCCCTCAAGTCGACGAGGAGGAGAAGGTCATTCCCGTTACCGAGGAGACTGTAGAAACAGTGGAGGGTCTAACTATTATCCAGGAGAAGATGGCTCCAGAAACAACGGAAGCCACCTCCCTGGAGATCACCGTGGATGGCACAAGTCCCACGGAGACGGAGGAAGTTTCTTTCGAGTTTGTGACACGGGAGAAGGTGGAGGCCACTCCCGAAGAAGTCACAACAGAGTCTTTAGTAGCCCTTCCTGAACAGCAGGAAGTTCCTCTGACGGCGGCAGTTCAGGAAGTCTCTGAGGTAGTCCCCACAGAGGTGAAAATGGAGATCGAATTGGAGACCACGCCAGAGGAGGCTAAGCCTGAGGAGGTTACCGTCAAGGAACTGCCTCTGCCCAAAGAGGAAGTTCCTGTCGTGGAGACAGCACCAGATGTGGTGGAGGAAGTCATTGAGGAAGAGGCTGCACCTACCAAACCCACAGGGGAAGCACCGCGATTCACGACCGAGTTGAGCAATATAACTGTTACCGAGAGCACATCGGTCAAATTTATCTGTGTTGTTATCGGCAGTCCAAGGCCAAAGGTTACATGGCACTTGGACGGTGAGGTAATTGAGGACTCGGAAACCTACATAACCGAGTACCAAGAAGATGGCACCTGCACCCTTACAATTGATGAAACCTTCAAAGAGGATGAAGGTGAATACAGCTGCCAGGCAGTGAATGACTTTGGCACTGCCACAACGATCGCTGAACTGAAACTTACAGGTAGGTCATTTTTTACTATTACATTCCTCAGACTTCTGTATTGGTGACCTTTGAACTTCTGTTTGATATGAAGTGTACCCATCCTGCACTGATTTTTGTTGAGTGAAATTAGTCCATAAAGAGTTTTCGTAAAGGATGATTATGGGCAGTGTATGTGTTAAATGGGTTGGGAGATGTTTTAGTATCATTTTTAACTATTCTTTTAAAGAAAAACTTTTTAATTGGAAAATTGGTAGAAAGATTATGAAAATACATTGTAAAATAAGGGTAAACTTTGAATGTCAGATACATATCTATTTGTTGATGCTGTGTGATTTGGAGAACAGCTGTTGGTGTGCAAGGTTACAAAAATAGAACTTTTTATACGTGGGAGCATGGATATGGAGTGGAGTGATATTCCTACATGAATTTCAACACTAGCCATCTAACTAGGTGTTGTCTTTTGTCTCCTACACGTAGTCTAGTTGCCTTCTTTGTTGTGTCTTTAAACTTTCCCTTATAAAGATTTGTTTTTGTCTTTCTGTGTTTGTTTGTGAAATGGGTGGTTTAGTAGAGTAGTCCTGCATACTACCAGTGGCTTTCTACTCAATAGAGAACACATCTTTCATATTTATTTCATATCTATTTTTGATAAAAGGATTGAAAGAATGATGCTTCATAAACTTTCAAAGCTATTCCTATGAGAGTGTGTATCTGAATTTCTCAACCAATAACCAATTTTGTCTCTGAACCTCTAATGTAAAAAAAATGTCTTGTAATGATATAACTTGGAAATTATGTCTGTGAGAATCTGTATGTGAGCTTGAGAAATAATTATCTATATCATTTATGAACAAATTATTGGAAAGATGGAGTCAGTGTCAAGTCTGTCTCTTTTCTTTCCCTGTGTTAAGTACCACTTCAGAAAATGTTAAAATGTTTTTAGGGACTTTTATATGTGAAGTGGCACTCATAACAGTCTGTGTCCAAGTATATTAGATTTTATGTGTAAGTCCAAATATATTTGTGAGTGTGATCCTGTGATCTTAGTCCCCTCTCTTGGTGTGTAAACCATTCTCTCTGAATGTGTGTATTCAGCATCCTTTGTGAAGTACATATGATAAAAAATCTATCACACCACACACCCACTGCCAGCATGTCACACTCCTAACCCAGCATGCTGCACTTTGTTCTTGTTAGCCTTGTGTTGTACACAGGCAACCTACTGGAAATATATATGATGTTTTGTTATGACTGAAATGTAAAGAAGTTTTGTCATTCCTTTGTCAGTAAGTATAGTTGAAATCTATATGTGCTGCAGTTTTCTCATTATTGTACTGTTTGCTAGGATCTACAAGCATGAGTGACGAAATAAGTGTATTTGTTACAGTTTTTACGAATTGCTTATTTTATTTTAATAACATAGAGAACCTGCCATGTTGTACTGAATATTGTGTTATTGTACATGTTTATATACATTTTGTAGAACTTTTATCATTGGCTTGAATGTTTATTCTGTTTTAAAATTTTTTAGAAAATCATTTTTTTTTCTTAAGATGTGTTTTGTGTGTAATTGATTCTCTGAGTTTCTTAATTTAATTTTGTTTGGAGATTTTTTTCCTGAAATGTGGGTTTGTTAATGTTGAAAACTTACAAATTTTTAAGATAATATATAGATGGAGGTCACATACGTCAGTATTATCAGGTCTGTACATATGTAGCTGATAATGGTCTCCAAACTTGTTCAGTGTTTATCAGAATACAGATTAACCATGATTTAAATCTACTGGCCAAACAGGAATTAAGAAAAAATCATATGTAGTAATATAGCACCAAATCCCATCCCATTATGTAAATCAGCTTAAACTTTTTTTTTTTTTTTTTTTTTTAAAGATTTCTTTGCCTTATGAGTTTTGAATTTTGAATTACCTTTATTCTGATATGTGCTCTAGTGCAGCTTATGTAAAAGGCATGTTATCTGTTGCTGAATTATTTGATTTTAACTACATAGTTGTATAGATGCTGTCTAAATTGTCAATGAAGTCTTATGGCTTATCTGGAAACAGAATCTTGTTTAATGAATATTTTTAAGTCATACAGTATCATCAGTACTAACTGTCATATCATGGTTAACAAATGTTGATATTTAATACATAATTGGTCGTAGAACTCTTAGAACAATGGAAATGAAAACCTGTAAGATAGCTTACATCCAGAAGTAAATTTAGAGATAAAATTATTTCTGTATTTAAGACATAGAAAAGCCTCGTTACACAGTAACCATTTTTGTTGAAAGCAGTTATGGACACTAACCGAGGAGTACAATTTTAACGCTCCCTGGAATAAGCTATGCTCTGTGTGATTTCTTTTGATATTATAAATCTGCATTAAACATTTAAACATATTATCTTTGATGCAGTAACTGTATTCTGTGTTTCCATGTCATGCTTTGGGAATTTTGTTTTGTACTTCAGATAAAATGTAGACAACTTGCACTTTTGCAGTGCATAGTGTAGACTGTTAAATAATAGATACTACAACGATGACTTGTATTGACAGGTTTTGGTTTCATAAAAAAAAAAATTATTGTGAACATTTTTGGTCAGATAATCCATACAAAAAAAAGTGCTTTTATGAAGTTATGGTAAAATTTGTTTATTGAAATCTGGTGGTAGCTAAGAAATATTTCTGAAACAAGGCTTGGACATAACATATTCATAATTATGTTGTGCCATTATTGTGTATGGCTGTTCTCAATATTTGCATGAGGCTGTATATATTGTGACTAAAAGACACACAACATACCACTTTTATACAAACATCTGTCTTTCACATGAGGATGTGGATGGAAAAGATTTTTTTTTTGTTTAAACATGGTGTGTGAGAGAGTGTGTTTGTGTATATGTGTTATAGGTACAATCTATCCTAAAGCGTAATATGTAATTAGATATTTTGTCGACATCAGTCACCGATGACCAACCAGAGAGCGGGGATTTATCGGAGGATGAAACACGTCCTGTGGCCCAATCAGAAATTACTATTCCTCAAAAATTTACTGAGGAAACACAACCTTCAGTCTCTGAAGAGACAATTTCTGAAAAACTAGAATCAGAAAAACCGAAAGAAAAAGGAGAGCTACAGAAAGACATCAGCCCAGATCTTGAAGATTTTGTGGCTGGAGTTGTACATGACATTCTTGAGTCTGTGAAATCAGTGGACAAAAATGTTTCAGAGAAAGACACTACAGATCAGGAAATCGATAGGAAAATAGTGGATATGGTGCGAGAACCAGAGGAGGAGGAGGATGAGACAGATGATGTCAAGTTTAAAGAAGTTCTTCAAATTGATAAGAAACCAGAAGAAGATCTTCCAACATTCAAGGAAAGTGTTGAAATTGAAAAACGTCCTGATACAGAAGAAGTTGTTGTTGATATTGACATCAAACCTCAAACTAGAACTCGGGTCACGAAAACTGTTACCGAGACAACCGAGGTCACAGATTCTGAAGTGATGGAAGTTGAAACCATTGCCCCAGAGGATGACATCATTGTTACCGAACGTGAAAGTCTAGCTGTGACAGAATTCGCTGAAGACAAACCTGGATTCACTCAAGAGATAGAAAAGCAGCCGAAACCAGAAGAACTGGTTGTTGAAGTTGACGTTACTCAAGAAAAAACCAAGACAGAAATCACAAAAACAGTAACAGAGGTAGATGAAATTACCGATACTGAGACAGTTGAGATCGAAACAATTGAGCCTGATGAAGACATTGTTGTCACAGAGATGGAATCTATAACAGAGTCTGAAACTGCAGAGGAACAACCGAGATATGATGAGGAGGTTGAGAAGAAGATTAAACCAGAAGAACTTGTCATCGATATTGATATCACTCCTCAGCAAAGAAAAACTGAAATCACAAAAACTGTAACAGAGATTGAAGAAGTAACTGACACCGAGACAGTTGAGGTGGAGTCGTTGGAGCCAGAGGATATTACTGTCAAAGAAAAGCAAACAGTGTCAGTAACAGAGACAGCTGAAGAGCTACCCCAAGTCATTGAGGAAATTCAGAAACAGCCTAAACCAGAGGAGGTTGTGATTGATATTGATGTAACGCAGCCAAAATCCAGGACAGAGATGACAAAGACAGTCACAGAGGTAGAGGAAGTCACGGATACTACAACAGTTGAGGTAGAAACCATTGAACCGACAGACGTCATTGTAAATGAGACGGAAACAGTTTCTGTTTCCGAGACAACTGAAGACCAACCAAAGTTTGTCGGAGAAATCGTGAAACAGCCAAAACCAGAACAAGTTGACATTGATATTGAAATATGTCCTCAACAATCCAGAACGGAAGTAACTAGATCTGTGACAGAAATAGAGGAAATCACTGATACTGTGACACAGGAGGTTGAAATTTTGGCTCCTGAGGAAGAGGTTAAGGTTACAGAAAGAGAAACTATCTCAATATCCGAGACAACAGATGAACAACCAAAATATATCAACGATTTAGAAAAGCTACCCAAAACAGAAAAGATTGGCATCGATATCGACGTTGCCCTTCAAATATCACAAACTGAAGAGATCACAACAGATGAGAAAACAGAGGAAATCACCGACAAAGAGACTGTGACGGTAGAAACCATTACACCTGAAGATGTGTCTGTTTCCGAGACAGCTGATGAGCAACCTAAATTTGTTGAGGAAATTGACAAACAAGCAAAACCTGAAGAGGTTGATGTTGATACTGAAATAACAAAGATAGAAGAAGTTGTTGATACTATTACAGAGGAAGTTGAAACTCTAGCACCTGAGGAGGAAACCGTTGTCACTGAAAGAGAAACTGTTACTGAGAAACCAGAGGTAACAGAAAAAGTGATTGAGGAAGTTCCAGAGGAAACATTCAAAGAATCAACAGAAATTGAGAAGAAACCAGAAGAGGTTTCTGAAGTTGAAATATCAGTTGAGGAGAAACCAGCTGAAACCTTTGAGGAAAGTGTTGAGGTTGAAAAGAAACCAACTCCCAAGGAAATCACATTGGACATCAGTTTGAAACCTGAAACTTCTGAAGTGACTGAAACAACTGTTGAGGTTACAAGTTTGATTGAGGAAACTGAGGAAGTTGAAACTGTCGCACCTGAGGAGGAAATTATTGTCACTGAAAGAGAAACTGTTACAGTTACTGAGAAACCAGAGGAAACAGAAAAAGTGATTGAGGAAGTTCCAGAGGAAACATTCAAAGAATCAACAGAAATTGAGAAGAAACCAGAAGAGGTTTCTGAAGTTGAAATATCAGTTGAGGAGAAACCAGCTGAAACCTTTGAGGAAACTGTTGAGGTTGAAAAGAAACCGTTGCCCGAGGAAATCACTTTTGACATCAGTTTGAAACCTGAAACTTCTGAAGTGACTGAAACAACTGTTGAGGTAACAAGTTTGATTGAGGAAACTGAGGAAGTTGAAACTGTCGCACCTGAGGAGGAAATTGTTGTCACTGAAAGAGAAACTGTTACTGTTAGAAACCAGAGGTAACAGAAAAAGTGATTGAGGAAGTTCCAGAGGAAACATTCAAAGAATCAACAGAAATTGAGAAGAAACCAGAAGAGGTTTCTGAAGTTGAAATATCAGTTGAGGAGAAACCAGCTGAAACCTTTGAGGAAACTGTTGAGGTTGAAAAGAAACCGTTGCCCGAGGAAATCACATTGGACATCAGTTTGAAACCTGAAACTTCTGAAGTTACTGAAACAACTGTTGAGGTAACAAGTTTGATTGAGGAAACTGAGGAAGTTGAAACTGTCGCACCTGAGGAGGAAACTATTGTCACTGAAAGAGAAACTGTTACTGTTAGTGAGAAACCAGAGGTAACAGAAGAAGTGATTGACGAACTTCCAGAGGAAACATTCAAAGAATCAACAGAAATTGAGAAGAAACCAGAAGAGGTTTCTGAAGTTGAAATATCAGTTGAGGAGAAACCAGCTGAAACCTTTGAGGAAACTGTTGAGGTTGAAAAGAAACCGACTCCCGAGGAAATCACTTTTGACATCAGTTTGAAACCTGAAACTTCTGAAGTGACTGAAACAACTGTTGAGGTTACAAGTTTGATTGAGGAAACTGAGGAAGTTGAAACTGTCGCACCTGAGGAGGAAACTATTGTCACTGAAAGAGAAACTGTTACTGAGAAACCAGAGGTAACAGAAAAAGTGATTGAGGAAGTTCCAGAGGAAACATTCAAAGAATCAACAGAAATTGAGAAGAAACCAGAAGAGGTTTCTGAAGTTGAAATATCAGTTGAGGAGAAACCAGCTGAAACCTTTGAGGAAACTGTTGAGGTTGAAAAGAAACCGACACCAGAGGAAATCACATTGGACATCAGTTTGAAACCTGAAACTTCTGAAGTGACTGAAACAACTGTTGAGGTTACAAGTTTGATTGAGGAAACTGAGGAAGTTGAAACTGTCGCACCTGAGGAGGAAATTATTGTCACTGAAAGAGAAACTGTTACTGAGAAACCAGAGGTAACAGAAAAAGTGATTGAGGAAGTTCCAGAGGAAACATTCAAAGAATCAACAGAAATTGAAAAGAAACCAGAAGAGGTTTCTGAAGTTGAAATATCAGTTGAGGAGAAACCAGCTGAAACCTTTGAGGAAACTGTTGAGGTTGAAAAGAAACCATTGCCCGAGGAAATCACATTGGACATCAGTTTGAAACCTGAAACTTCTGAAGTGACTGAAACAACTGTTGAGGAAACAAGTTTGATTGAGGAAACTGAGGAAGTTGAAACTGTCGCACTTGAGGAGGAAATTATTGTCACTGAAAGAGAAACTGTTACAGTTACTGAGAAACCAGAGGAAACAGAAAAAGTGATTGAGGAAGTTCCAGAGGAAACATTCAAAGAATCAACAGAAATTGAGAAGAAACCAGAAGAGGTTTCTGAAGTTGAAATATCAGTTGAGGAGAAACCAGCTGAAACCTTTAAGGAAACTGTTGAGGTTGAAAAGAAACCGACTCCCGAGGAAATCACTTTTGACATCAGTTTGAAACCTGAAACTTCTGAAGTGACTGAAACAACTGTTGAGGTTACAAGTTTGATTGAGGAAACTGAGGAAGTTGAAACTGTCGCACCTGAGGAGGAAACTATTGTCACTGAAAGAGAAACTATTACTGTTACTGAAAAACCAGAGGTAACAGAAGAAGTGATTGACGAACTTCCAGAGGAAACATTCAAAGAATCAACAGAAATTGAGAAGAAACCAGAAGAGGTTTCTGAAGTTGAAATATCAGTTGAGGAGAAACCAGCTGAAACCTTTGAGGAAACTGTTGAGGTTGAAAAGAAACCGACTCCCGAGGAAATCACTTTTGACATCAGTTTGAAACCTGAAACTTCTGAAGTGACTGAAACAACTGTTGAGGTAACAAGTTTGATTGAGGAAACTGAGGAAGTTGAAACTGTCGCACCTGAGGAGGAAACTATTGTCACTGAAAGAGAAACTGTTATTGTTACAGAGAAACCAGAGGAAACAGAAAAAGTGATTGAGGAAGTTCCAGAGGAAACATTCAAAGAATCAACAGAAATTGAGAAGAAACCAGAAGAGGTTTCTGAAGTTGAAATATCAGTTGAGGAGAAACCAGCTGAAACCTTTGAGGAAACTGTTGAGGTTGAAAAGAAACCGACTCCCGAGGAAATCACATTGGACATCAGTTTGAAACCTGAAACTTCTGAAGTGACTGAAACAACTGTTGAGGTTACAAGTTTGATTGAGGAAACTGAGGAAGTTGAAACTGTCGCACCTGAGGAGGAAATTGTTGTCACTGAAAGAGAAACTGTTACTGTTAGTGAGAAACCAGAAGAGGTTTCTGAAGTTGAAATATCAGTTGAGGAGAAACCAGCTGAAACCTTTAAGGAAACTGTTGAGGTTGAAAAGAAACCGACTCCCGAGGAAATCACTTTTGACATCAGTTTGAAACCTGAAACTTCTGAAGTGACTGAAACAACTGTTGAGGTTACAAGTTTGATTGAGGAAACTGAGGAAGTTGAAACTGTAGCACCTGAGGAGGAAACCATTGTTACTGAAAGAGAAACTGTTAGTGAGAAACCAGAGGAAACAGAAAAAGTGATTGAGGAAGTTCCAGAGGAAACATTCAAAGAATCAACAGAAATTGAGAAGAAACCAGAAGAGGTTTCTGAAGTTGAAATATCAGTTGAAGAGAAACCAGCTGAAACCTTTGAGGAAACTGTTGAGGTTGAAAAGAAACCAACACCCGAGGAAATCACTTTTGACATCAGTTTGAAACCTGAAACTTCTGAAGTGACTGAAACAACTGTTGAGGTAACAAGTTTGATTGAGGAAACTGAAGAAGTGGAAACTGTAGCACCTGAGGAGGAAATTATTGTCACTGAAAGAGAAACTGTTACAGTTACTGAGAAACCAGAGGTAACAGAAAAAGTGATTGAGGAAGTTCCAGAGGAAACATTCAAAGAATCAACAGAAATTGAGAAGAAACCAGAAGAGGTTTCTGAAGTTGAAATATCAGTTGAGGAGAAACCAGCTGAAACCTTTGAGGAAACTGTTGAGGTTGAAAAGAAACCGACTCCCGAGGAAATCACATTGGACATCAGTTTGAAACCTGAAACTTCTGAAGTGACTGAAACAACTGTTGAGGTTACAAGTTTGATTGAGGAAACTGAGGAAGTTGAAACTGTCGCACCTGAGGAGGAAACTATTGTCACTGAAAGAGAAACTGTTACTGTTACTGAAAACCAGAGGTAACAGAAAAAGTGATTGAGGAAGTTCCAGAGGAAACATTCAAAGAATCAACAGAAATTGAGAAGAAACCAGAAGAGGTTTCTGAAGTTGAAATATCAGTTGAGGAGAAACCAGCTGAAACCTTTGAGGAAACTGTTGAGGTTGAAAAGAAACCGACTCCCGAGGAAATCACTTTTGACATCAGTTTGAAACCTGAAACTTCTGAAGTGACTGAAACAACTGTTGAGGTAACAAGTTTGATTGAGGAAACTGAGGAAGTTGAAACTGTCGCACCTGAGGAGGAAACTATTGTCACTGAAAGAGAAACTGTTATTGTTACTGAGAAACCAGAGGAAACAGAAAAAGTGATTGAGGAAGTTCCAGAGGAAACATTCAAAGAATCAACAGAAATTGAGAAGAAACCAGAAGAGGTTTCTGAAGTTGAAATATCAGTTGAGGAGAAACCAGCTGAAACCTTTGAGGAAACTGTTGAGGTTGAAAAGAAACCGACTCCCGAGGAAATCACATTGGACATCAGTTTGAAACCTGAAACTTCTGAAGTGACTGAAACAACTGTTGAGGTTACAAGTTTGATTGAGGAAACTGAGGAAGTTGAAACTGTCGCACCTGAGGAGGAAACTATTGTCACTGAAAGAGAAACTGTTAATGAGAAACCAGAGGAAACAGAAAAAGTGATTGAGGAAGTTCCAGAGGAAACATTCAAAGAATCAACAGAAATTGAGAAGAAACCAGAAGAGGTTTCTGAAGTTGAAATATCAGTTGAGGAGAAACCAGCTGAAACCTTTGAGGAAACTGTTGAGGTTGAAAAGAAACCGACTCCCGAGGAAATCACTTTTGACATCAGTTTGAAACCTGAAACTTCTGAAGTGACTGAAACAACTGTTGAGGTTACAAGTTTGATTGAGGAAACTGAGGAAGTTGAAACTGTCGCACCTGAGGAGGAAACTATTGTCACTGAAAGAGAAACTGTTACTGAGAAACCAGACGTAAAAGAAAAAGTGATTGAGGAAGTTCCAGAGGAAACATTCAAAGAATCAACAGAAATTGAGAAGAAACCAGAAGAGGTTTCTGAAGTTGAAATATCAGTTGAGGAGAAACCAGCTGAAACCTTTGAGGAAACTGTTGAGGTTGAAAAGAAACCGACTCCCGAGGAAATCACATTGGACATCAGTTTGAAACCTGAAACTTCTGAAGTGACTGAAACAACTGTTGAGGTAACAAGTTTGATTGAGGAAACTGAGGAAGTTGAAACTGTCGCACCTAAGGAGGAAAGTATTGTCACTGAAAGAGAAACTGTTACTGAGAAACCAGAGGAAACAGAAAAAGTGATTGAGGAAGTTCCAGAGGAAACATTCAAAGAATCAACAGAAATTGAGAAGAAACCAGAAGAGGTTTCTGAAGTTGAAATATCAGTTGAGGAGAAACCAGCTGAAACCTTTGAGGAAACTGTTGAGGTTGAAAAGAAACCGACTCCCGAGGAAATCACTTTTGACATCAGTTTGAAACCTGAAACTTCTGAAGTGACTGAAACAACTGTTGAGGTTACAAGTTTGATTGAGGAAACTGAGGAACTTGAAACTGTCGCACCTGAGGAGGAAACTATTGTCACTGAAAAAGAAACTGTTACAGAGAAACCAGAGGTAACAGAAAAAGTGATTGAGGAAGTTCCAGAGGAAACATTCAAAGAATCAACAGAAATTGAGAAGAAACCAGAAGAGGTTTCTGAAGTTGAAATATCAGTTGAGGAGAAACCAGCTGAAACCTTTGAGGAAACTGTTGAGGTTGAAAAGAAACCGACTCCCGAGGAAATCACATTGGACATCAGTTTGAAACCTGAAACTTCTGAAGTGACTGAAACAACTGTTGAGGTAACAAGTTTGATTGAGGAAACTGAGGAAGTTGAAACTGTCGCACCTAAGGAGGAAAGTATTGTCACTGAAAGAGAAACTGTTACTGAAATTGAGAAAAACCAGAAGAGGTTTCTGAAGTTGAAATATCAGTTGAGGAGAAACCAGCTGAAACCTTTGAAAACTGTTGAGATTGAGAGATCAGTTTGAAACCTGAAACTTCTGAAGTGACTGAAACAACTGTTGAGGTAATTGAGGAAACTGAGGAAGTTGAAACTGTCGCACCTGAGGAGGAAAGTATTGTCACTGAAAGAGAAACTGTTACTGAGAAACCAGAGGAAACAGAAAAAGTGATTGAGGAAGTTCCAGAGGAAACATTCAAAGAATCAACAGAAATTGAGAAGAAACCAGAAGAGGTTTCTGAAGTTGAAATATCAGTTGAGAAGGTTGAAAAGAAACCAGAGGAAATCACATTTGACATCAGTTTGAAACCTGAAACTTCTGAAGTGACTGAAACAACTGTTGAGGTCAAGTTTGATTGAGAAACCAGTCTGAAAAACTATTGTCTGAAAGAGAAACTGATTGTTACTGAGAAACCAGAGGTTGAACAGAAAAAGTGATTGAGGAAATTCCAGAGGAAACATTAGAATCAAAGAAATTGAGAAGAAACCAGAAGAGGTTTCTGAAGTGAAATATCAGTTGAGGAGAAACCAGCTGAAACCTTTGAGGAAACTGTTGAGGTTGAAAAGAAACCGACTCCCGAGGAAATCACATTGACATCAGTTTGAAACCTGAAACTTCTGAAGTGACTGAAACAACTGTTGAGGTTACAAGTTTGATTGAGGAAACTGAGGAAGTTGAAACTGTTGCACCTGAGGAGGAAACTATTGTCACTGAAAAAGAAACTGTTACTGAGAAACCAGAGGAAACAGAAAAAGTGATTGAGGAAGTTCCAGAGGAAACATTCAAAGAATCAACAGAAATTGAGAAGAAACCAGAAGAGGTTTCTGAAGTTGAAATATCAGTTGAGGAGAAACCAGCTGAAACCTTTGAGGAAACTGTTGAGGTTGAAAAGAAACCGACTCCCGAGGAAATCACTTTTGACATCAGTTTGAAACCTGAAACTTCTGAAGTGACTGAAACAACTGTTGAGGTTACAAGTTTGATTGAGGAAACTGAGGAAGTTGAAACTGTCGCACCTGAGGAGGAAACTATTGTCACTGAAAAAGAAACTGTTACAGAGAAACCAGAGGTAACAGAAAAAGTGATTGAGGAAGTTCCAGAGGAAACATTCAAAGAATCAACAGAAATTGAGAAGAAACCAGAAGAGGTTTCTGAAGTTGAAATATCAGTTGAGGAGAAACCAGCTGAAACCTTTGAGGAAACTGTTGAGGTTGAAAAGAAACCGACTCCCGAGGAAATCACATTTGACATCAGTTTGAAACCTGAAACTTCTGAAGTGACTGAAACAACTGTTGAGGTTACAAGTTTGATTGAGGAAACTGAGGAAGTTGAAACTGTCGCACCTGAGGAGGAAACTGTTGTCACTGAAAAAGAAACTGTTACTGAGAAACCAGAGGAAACAGAAAAAGTGATTGAGGAAGTTCCAGAGGAAACATTCAAAGAATCAACAGAAATTGAGAAGAAACCAGAAGAGGTTTCTGAAGTTGAAATATCAGTTGAGGAGAAACCAGCTGAAACCTTTGAGGAAACTGTTGAGGTTGAAAAGAAACCGACTCCCGAGGAAATCACTTTTGACATCAGTTTGAAACCTGAAACTTCTGAAGTGACTGAAACAACTGTTGAGGTTACAAGTTTGATTGAGGAAACTGAGGAACTTGAAACTGTTGCACCTGAGGAGGAAACTATTGTCACTGAAAAAGAAACTGTTACTGAGAAACCAGAGGTAACAGAAAAAGTGATTGAGGAAGTTCCAGAGGAAACATTCAAAGAATCAACAGAAATTGAGAAGAAACCAGAAGAGGTTTCTGAAGTTGAAATATCAGTTGAGGAGAAACCAGCTGAAACCTTTGAGGAAACTGTTGAGGTTGAAAAGAAACCGACTCCCGAGGAAATCACATTGGACATCAGTTTGAAACCTGAAACTTCTGAAGTGACTGAAACAACTGTTGAGGTAACAAGTTTGATTGAGGAAACTGAGGAAGTTGAAACTGTCGCACCTGAGGAGGAAACTGTTATCACCGAGAAAGAAACTGTTACTGAGAAACCAGAGGAAACAGAAAAAGTGATTGAGGAAGTTCCAGAGGAAACATTCAAAGAATCAACAGAAATTGAGAAGAAACCAGAAGAGGTTTCTGAAGTTGAAATATCAGTTGAGGAGAAACCAGCTGAAACCTTTGAGGAAACTGTTGAGGTTGAAAAGAAACCGACTCCCGAGGAAATCACTTTTGACATCAGTTTGAAACCTGAAACTTCTGAAGTGACTGAAACAACTGTTGAGGTAACAAGTTTGATTGAAGATATTGAGGCAACTACTGAGGACAAACCTGAAGTAATGTCAATTTCTGTAGCTCTACCTGTAAGTGAATCTGTTTCTGATATTGAAATAATACCAACCTCTTCACAATTAAGTGAGATAGATATTGGGCCACAGGACTTACTGCTGACCAGTTCTGACCAGGAAGTAACCAAGACTGCCCCAGTACATGGTGAGGCATGCCTGGATGTGCCAGCAGATTGCTTGATCGTGATCTCAAATCTAGCTATGCGCCTTATTTTGCGATGCATTACAAGGAATGGCTCTTGTGCTCTGATAGACTAATAGACATTCCGATACTAAGAACTTGTGAATCCATGCAGTGAAGAATGTTGTGATTCCTTTGGAAATTATGTCATTGAAAATATAAATTATACCACAAGCAATTAATTTCTAATATTCTAACCAAAAATTAAGTAGTACACTGTTTTCAGATTTTGTTGTCAGAATAGTCTTTTTAAGCATGGGATACACATAGTGCCATCCTGGCAGCAACACACTGATACAATTGTATTGTATAAAATGGTTTGTAGTCTCTTCTGTTTACAGCCGTCTGACAAGGGGCATAACTCTGTAAAACAAACAATATATACAATGCTGAAAATATTCATGAATGATGTTTTAAAGAAACACTGTTTTATTTCCAAGATGAAGGTATAAAAATATTTGTAGATTTTCGTTAAGGTTATTTCTGCCCTTGTATTATTATACAAGAATTCACCTCATGTTCACTTGGCCCTCTTAGGATTGTTTAAAAGGGTTATATAAATGTTACAAATTCCTCCATCTTGAATTCGCCCTGCCCATTTATACATGAAAAGGCAAAAAGTTAAAACGATCGCAAAAATATCCCGGTATACAGTACATGTATGTGTTTGACAGTCTTTTTTCAAATAATTAACTTGCCATGTAAACATGATTTTAAGATTCAGTATTTTTAATCATGAGGGCCAAAAATGCCTTTGATCATAGATTATTGATCATACTCTAGGCTATTACGGTATCTTTTCCCCGAGTTTAGATCTGGTCTCTCTCTGCTCCGTCTTGAGTTGTGTCCCTTGTCATTGTAATCACCCTTAAAACAGGGTACTCTTTCACGTGTTAGATTCGATCAGCTCATGCATGACAGTCAAACCTGTTTCAAAGTCTAGTACACTCAAAACTTGATATTTGATATGAAGTTTAATCAAGATCTTTTAGAATCGGAAAATTTGTATTACAAATGTGTTTTTAAAAGGTTTAATTGGTCAAAAATGCAACTTGCAATATTATTTTGATATTCAGAAAGAGAATGATAAAAGAAATGTCAGGTTTGACTATACTTCTGTCACAAATGTAGACTGTGATTATTGTAATATTGAATATTGTTATTGAACACTTCCATACATAAACTACTCTTCACTTTAATTGATTCTCAATGATGTCCGGTGCTAATGCTTCTGTTAGCTGAATGTGACTAGCTCAATTTTTTTTTGCAAGATGTTATTATTCTTCCAGTTGGGAAGGCAAAAAGAGTAATTGTTTTAGAAAAAACATGTTGATGTCTTCATCTTTTAATGTATTAACCTAAAATGCATTTTAAGAAAGAATAGTAGAATGTGTCTTGCCTTATTTACTTTTAAACTTTCTTGATTTATCTTCATTTTGCATTATTTGTAGGTAATTTAGAAGTACACAAGAACCAACAGTTCCATGATGATTTTTTTATTATTAATTGACATGCATTTTCGTGAAAAAATAGATACAAGGAAGTAAAAACGATCTTTCTGGAATGGCACGCTATACAAATGATTAATATTAATACATTAACTTATTGTTTTTTATAAGAGTTGGGTAATTTCAAAACAATGCATTCGGCATTTGATTTTCATAACCATCGCATACTTTACCTTTAAAGTAATAAAAATAATTAAAATTGTTTGAAGTTCTGTAAATCGATAATGTATTTTGCAGCCAGAAGTTTAATATTTTATCATTGCAATAAGTAATATTATCCTGTGTTTTATTCAAATTATTGTTACATTTTTAAAGGTTTTATATAGTTGAAATCAACTTTCATTATTGTATGAAGAATTTCAATCTGTTTATGACATTGTTAACGTAAAAAATCTCATTAAATAATTAATGTCCACAAAAAACAGCACAACAATTATGTATTGGTGATAACATTGTATTTTGACATTTTTTATCAAAAGTTTTGTTTCAAATGTGAAACTTCCATCAATAGAACATTTGAAATTGGCAGTACTTTTAAAATTAGTACAAAGTAATTGTAAAAACAATTACCTGTCATGTTATGTAAATTTCAACGTGTAAGAATTTACTAAATACTCCCGATTTTTCATCTCAGCACCAGAAGAAAAGCTAGAAGAATCCGTGGCGGAGGTGACCATCGAGCAGGTGACGAAGATTGAAGGTAGGTTATTGTGTGTTGAAGTTTTTCGTGGTGAAGGGTTCTTCCGCACATTTCCTTATGTACTGGCAACAATTGTACTATTTATGACTTGTTAGTCGGCTTTATTTGATGAATCAAAATTTGCCGTGACCATACTGATTATTGTAATTCTGTCCCAGTAATGCAATTGCAAATATTGTGATGCTTTCTTTTTGTATTTTGGCTAAAATGCCTAGGAAAGAAAACAAGTTCTGTAAAATTTGAAATATGGCTTTTACTGGTTTATGACAAGGACAAGTACTAGTGTTGCCAAAGCCTTAGCCTTTTCCTGTCGACTGTAAATAGTCCTCTCACTGGTGTATCCAATACCTTACACAATCCGTATCACAGTGATGATGCAGCCAGTTTCTTTATTCCCTTTCTGACAAAACATTTTTTCAGTTCCAAACATTTGTATATACACAATTACATGCCCATTTGTAGCCTGAATTCCTCCTCATTATATGTAGTCAAATTTTGAACTTAAATGTTACCATGATTTTTGCCATTTTCTCCAATGTATTATGTTGATATCATATGTTTGCCTCTGACTTTTGACCCTCCTTTTTATCCCTATATAACCTCAGACCCCCAACTACATTGTTTTATCTATGTATCGTTTCTCAGCAGCCAGTGACCAGGACGTTTCTCAGCTACAGATATCTGTGGCACGGGAGACTACTCTCGATATTCAGGGGCAGATAACTCTTTCAGGTATCAGTTCAAAAGAAACTGAGATATTATCTGAAGAAATGACAGTATCTCAACAAGAAGACAAAACACAGCTTGATTTAAATGTTTTGTCTGAAGTCAAGAGCACTGTTGAGTCTGATATTTCAGAATCTATTACAGCTATTGATGTTGACAAACAAACAGTCTCAGAAATTCCACTTACTGAGGAAACACAACCAACAGAGGATGTGACTGAAATCGAGGAAACTCCAGAAGACACTGGAAAAACTGAGGAAGTTGCAGTGGAATTGGAAGTTACTCAAGTTGACAAACAGGTTGTCTCAGAAATTCCACTTGCTGAAGAAACACAACCAACAGAGGATGTGACTGAAATCGAGGAAACTCCAGAAGACACTGGAAAAACTGAGGAAGTTGAAGTGGAATTGGAAGTTACTCAAGTTGACAAACAGGTAGTCTCAGAAATTCCATTTACTGAGGAAACACAACCAACAGAGGATGTGACTGAAATTGAGGAAACTCCAGAAGACACTGGAAAAACTGAGGAAGTTGCAGTGGAATTGGAAGTTACTCAAGTTGACAAACAGGTAGTCTCAGAAATTCCATTTACTGAGGAAACACAACCAACAGAGGATGTGACTGAAATCAAGGAAACTCCAGAAGACACTGGAAAAACTGAGGAAGTTGCAGTGGAATTGGAAGTTACTCAAGTTGACAAACAGGAAGTCTCAGAAATTCCACTTGCTGAGGAAACACAACCAACAGAGGATGTGACTGAAATCGAGGAAACTCCAGAAGACACTGGAAAAACTGAGGAAGTTGAAGTGGAATTGGAAGTTACTCAAGTTGACAAACAGGTAGTCTCAGAAATTCCACTTGCTGAGGAAACACAACCAACAGAGGATGTGACTGAAATTGAGGAAACTCCAGAAGACACTGGAAAAACTGAGGAAGTTGCAGTGGAATTGGAAGTTACTCAAGTTGACAAACAGGTAGTCTCAGAAATTCCATTTACTGAGGAAACACAACCAACAGAAGATGTGACTGAAATCGAGGAAACTCCAGAAGACACTGGAAAAACTGAGGAAGTTGCAGTGGAATTGGAAGTTACTCAAGTTGACAAACAGGAAGTCTCAGAAATTCCACTTGCTGAGGAAACACAACCAACAGAGGATGTGACTGAAATCGCAGAAACTCCAGAAGACACTGGAAAAACTGAGGAAGTTGCAGTGGAATTGGAAGTTGCTCAAGTTGACAAACAGGAAGTCTCAGAAATTCCACTTGCTGAGGAAACACAACCAACAGAGGATGTGACTGAAATCGAGGAAACTCTAGAAGACACTGGAAAAACTGAGGAAGTTGCAGTGGAATTGGAAGTTACTCAAGCTGACAAACAGGTAGTCTCAGAAATTCCATTTACTGAGGAAACACAACCAACAGAAGATGTGACTGAAATCGAGGAAACTCCAGAAGACACTGGAAAAACTGAGGAAGTTGAAGTGGAATTGGAAGTTAATCAAGTTGACAAACAGGAAGTCTCAGAAATTCCACTTGCTGAGGAAACACAACCAACAGAGGATGTGACTGAAATCGAGGAAACTCCAGAAGACACTGGAAAAACTGAGGAAGTTGAAGTGGAATTGGAAGTTACTCAAGTTGACAAACAGGTAGTCTCAGAAATTCCACTTGCTGAGGAAACACAACCAACAGAAGATGTGACTGAAATCGAGGAAACTCTAGAAGACACTGGAAAAACTGAGGAAGTTGCAGTGGAATCAGAAGTTGTTGATGTTGCTAGTCAGATAATCATTGAAGCAGAAGAAACTACAGAGGAATTTTCAGAGGAAATTACAGTGTCTGTAGAAACAAAGGAGGAAGTTTCTGAGGAACTTGTCATTGAAGAAAAGCCTGTTGACACCACTAAGGATGTTTCAGCAGATCTTGTCATCTCTGAGGCTCCTGAGGAAGCAAAACCTTTGGAAGAGATTTCAGCTGGCCTTGACATCATTGAGGCTCCAGAAAAAACTTTAGAGGAAGCTTCAGAGAAACTTACTGTGTCTGTCGAAACAAAGGAGGAAGTTCCTGAAGAACTTGTCATTGAGGAAACGCCTGTTGACACCACTGAGGATGTTTCAGCAGATCTTGTCATCTCTGAGGCTCCTGAGGAAACAAAACCTTTGGAAGAGATTTCTGCTGACCTCGAAATCATTGAGGCTCCAGAAGAAACTTTGGAGGAAGCTTCAGAGGAACTTTCAGTGTCTGTAGAAACAAAGGAGGAAGTTTCTGAAGAACTTGTCATTGAAGAAAAGCCTGTTGACACCACTGAGGATGTTTCAGCAGATCTTGTCATCTCTGAGGCTCCTGAGGAAACAAAACCTTTGGAAGAGATTTCCACTGGCCTTGACATCATTGAGGCTCCAGAAGAAACTTTAGAAGAAATTTCAGAGGAACTTTCAGTGTCTGTAGAAACAAAGGAGGAAGTTTCTGAAGAACTTGTTATTGAGGAAAAGCCTGTTGACACCACTGAGGATGTTGCAGATCTTGTCATCTCTGAGGCTCCTGAGGAAACAAAACCTTTGGAAGAGATTTCAGCTGGCCTCGACATCATTGAGGCTCCAGAAGAAACTTTGGAGGAAGATTTAGAAGAACTTTCAGTGTCTGTAGAAACAAAGGAGGAAATTTCTGAAGAACTTGTCATTGAAGAAAAGCCTGTTGACACCACTGAGGATGTTTCAGCAGATCTTGTCATCTCTGAGGCTCCTAAGGAAACAAAACCTTTGGAAGAGATTTCAGGTGGCCTCGACATCATTGAGGCTCCAGAAGAAACTTTGGAGGAAGCTTCAGAGGAACTTTCAGTGTCTGTAGAAACAAAGGAGGAAGTTTCTGAAGAACTTGTCATTGAAGAAAAGCCTGTTGACACCACTGAGGATGTTTCAGCAGATCTTGTCATCTCTGAGGCTCCTGAGGAAACAAAACCTTTGGAAGAGATTTCCACTGGCCTTGACATCATTGAGGCTCCAGAAGAAACTTTAGAAGAAGTTTCAGAGGAACTTTCAGTGTCTGTAGAAACAAAGGAGGAAGTTTCTGAAGAACTTGTTATTGAGGAAAAGCCTGTTGACACCACTGAGGATGTTTCAGCAGATCTTGTCATCTCTGAGGCTCCTGAGGAAACAAAACCTTTGGAAGAGATTTCAGCTGGACTTGACATCATTGAGGCTCCAGAAGAAACTTTGGAGGAAGCTTCAGAGGAACTTTCAGTGTCTGTAGAAACAAAGGAGGAAGTTCCTGAAGAACTTGTCATTGAAGAAAAGCCTGTTGACACCACTGAGGATGTTTCAGCAGATCTTGTCATCTCTGAGGCTCCTGAGGAAACAAAACCTTTGGAAGAGATTTCCTCTGGCCTTGACATCATTGAGGCTCCAGAAGAAACTTTGGAGGAAGCTTCAGAGGAACTTTCAGTGTCTGTAGAAACAAAGGAGGAAGTTTCTGAAGAACTTGTTATTGAGGAAAAGCCTGTTGACACCACTGAGGATGTTTCAGCAGATCTTGTCATCTCTGAGGCTCCTGAGGAAACAAAACCTTTGGAAGAGATTTCAGCTGGCCTCGACATCATTGAGGCTCCAGAAGAAACTTTGGAGGAAGATTTAGAAGAACTTTCAGTGTCTGTAGAAACAAAGGAGGAAATTTCTGAAGAACTTGTCATTGAAGAAAAGCCTGTTGACACCACTGAGGATGTTTCAGCAGATCTTGTCATCTCTGAGGCTCCTGAGGAAACAAAACCTTTGGAAGAGATTTCAGCTGGCCTCGACATCATTGAGGCTCCAGAAGAAACTTTAGAAGAAGTTTCAGAGGAACTTTCAGTGTCTTTAGAAACAAAGGAGGAAGTTTCAGAAGAACTTGTTATTGAGGAAAAGCCTGTTGACACCACTGAGGATGTTTCAGCAGATCTTGTCATCTCTGAGGCTCCAGAGGAAACAAAACCTTTGGAAGAGATTTCCACTGGACTCGACATCATTGAGGCTCCAGAAGAAACTTTGGAGGAAGCTTCAGAGGAACTTTCAGTGTCTGTAGAAACAAAGGAGGAAGTTTCTGAAGAACTTGTCATTGAAGAAAAGCCTGTTGACACCACTGAGGATGTTTCAGCAGATCTTGTCATCTCTGAGGCTCCTGAGGAAACAAAACCTTTGGAAGAGATTTCCACTGGCCTTGACATCATTGAGGCTCCAGAAGAAACTTTAGAAGAAGTTTCAGAGGAACTTTCAGTGTCTGTAGAAACAAAGGAGGAAGTTCCTGAAGAACTTGTCATTGAAGAAAAGCCTGTTGACACCACTGAGGATGTTTCAGCAGATCTTGTCATCTCTGAGGCTCCTGAGGAAACAAAACCTTTGGAAGAGATTTCAGCTGGACTTGACATCATTGAGGCTCCAGAAGAAACTTTGGAGGAAGCTTCAGAGGAACTTTCAGTGTCTGTAGAAACAAAGGAGGAAGTTCCTGAAGAACTTGTTATTGAGGAAAAGCCTGTTGACACCACTGAGGATGTTTCAGCAGATCTTGTCATCTCTGAGGCTCCTGAGGAAGCAAAACCTTTGGAAGAGATTTCTGCTGACCTCGAAATCATTGAGGCTCCAGAAGAAACTTTGGAGGAAGCTTCAGAGGAACTTTCAGTGTCTGTAGAAACAAAGGAGGAAGTTTCTGAAGAACTTGTCATTGAAGAAAAGCCTGTTGACACCATTGAGGATGTTTCAGCAGATCTTGTCATCTCTGAGGCTCCTGAGGAAACAAAACCTTTGGAAGAGATTTCCTCTGGCCTTGACATCATTGAGGCTCCAGAAGAAACTTTGGAGGAAGCTTCAGAGGAACTTTCAGTGTCTGTAGAAACAAAGGAGGAAGTTTCTGAAGAACTTGTTATTGAAGAAAAGCCTGTTGACACCACTGAGGATGTTTCAGCAGATCTTGTCATCTCTGTGGCTCCTGAGGAAACAAAACCTTTGGAAGAGATTTCAGCTGGCCTCGACATCATTGAGGCTCCAGAAGAAACTTTAGAAGAAGTTTCAGAGGAACTTTCAGTGTCTTTAGAAACAAAGGAGGAAGTTTCTGAAGAACTTGTTATTGAGGAAAAGCCTGTTGACACCACTGAGGATGTTTCAGCAGATCTTGTCATCTCTGAGGCTCCTGAGGAAACAAAACCTTTGGAAGAGATTTCAGCTGGCCTCGACATCATTGAGGCTCCAGAAGAAACTTTGGAGGAAGCTTCAGAGGAACTTTCAGTGTCTGTAGAAACAAAGGAGGAAGTTTCTGAAGAACTTGTCATTGAAGAAAAGCCTGTTGACACCACTGAGGATGTTTCAGCAGATCTTGTCATCTCTGAGGCTCCTGAGGAAACAAAACCTTTGGAAGAGATTTCCACTGGCCTTGACATCATTGAGGCTCCAGAAGAAACTTTAGAAGAAGTTTCAGAGGAACTTTCAGTGTCTGTAGAAACAAAGGAGGAAGTTTCTGAAGAACTTGTTATTGAGGAAAAGCCTGTTGACACCACTGAGGATGTTTCAGCAGATCTTGTCATCTCTGAGGCTCCTGAGGAAACAAAACCTTTGGAAGAGATTTCAGCTGGACTTGACATCATTGAGGCTCCAGAAGAAACTTTGGAGGAAGCTTCAGAGGAACTTTCAGTGTCTGTAGAAACAAAGGAGGAAGTTCCTGAAGAACTTGTTATTGAGGAAAAGCCTGTTGACACCACTGAGGATGTTTCAGCAGATCTTGTCATCTCTGAGGCTCCTGAGGAAGCAAAACCTTTGGAAGAGATTTCTGCTGACCTCGAAATCATTGAGGCTCCAGAAGAAACTTTGGAGGAAGCTTCAGAGGAACTTTCAGTGTCTGTAGAAACAAAGGAGGAAGTTTCTGAGGAACTTGTCATTGAAGAAAAGCCTGTTGACACCACTGAGGATGTTTCAGCAGATCTTGTCATCTCTGAGGCTCCTGAGGAAACAAAACCTTTGGAAGAGATTTCAGCTGGACTTGACATCATTGAGGCTCCAGAAGAAACTTTGGAGGAAGCTTCAGAGGAACTTTCAGTGTCTGTAGAAACAAAGGAGGAAGTTCCTGAAGAACTTGTTATTGAGGAAAAGCCTGTTGACACCACTGAGGATGTTTCAGCAGATCTTGTCATCTCTGAGGCTCCTGAGGAAGCAAAACCTTTGGAAGAGATTTCTGCTGACCTCGAAATCATTGAGGCTCCAGAAGAAACTTTGGAGGAAGCTTCAGAGGAACTTTCAGTGTCTGTAGAAACAAAGGAGGAAGTTTCTGAGGAACTTGTCATTGAAGAAAAGCCTGTTGACACCACTGAGGATGTTTCAGCAGATCTTGTCATCTCTGAGGCTCCTGAGGAAACAAAACCTTTGGAAGAGATTTCAGCTGGACTTGACATCATTGAGGCTCCAGAAGAAACTTTGGAGGAAGCTTCAGAGGAACTTTCAGTGTCTGTAGAAACAAAGGAGGAAGTTCCTGAAGAACTTGTTATTGAGGAAAAGCCTGTTGACACCACTGAGGATGTTTCAGCAGATCTTGTCATCTCTGAGGCTCCTGAGGAAGCAAAACCTTTGGAAGAGATTTCAGCTGGCCTTGACATCATTGAGGCTCCAGAAGAAACTTTAGAAGAAGTTTCAGAGGAACTTTCAGTGTCTGTAGAAACAAAGGAGGAAGTTTCTGAAGAATTTGTCATTGAGGAAAAGCCTGTTGACACCACTGAGGATGTTTCAGCAGATCTTGTCATCTCTGAGGCTCCTGAGGAAGCAAAACCTTTGGAAGAGATTTCAGCTGACCTCGAAATCATTGAGGCTCCAGAAGAAACTTTGGAGGAAGCTTCAGAGGAACTTTCAGTGTCTGTAGAAACAAAGGAGGAAGTTTCTGAAGAACTTGTCATTGAAGAAAAGCCTGTTGACACCACTGAGGATGTTTCAGCAGATCTTGTCATCTCTGAGGCTCCTGAGGAAACAAAACCTTTGGAAGAGATTTCCACTGGACTCGACGTCATTGAGGCTCCAGAAGAAACTTTGGAGGAAGCTTCAAAGGAACTTTCAGTGTCTGTAGAAACAAAGGAGGAAGTTTCTGAAGAACTTGTCATTGAAGAAAAGCCTGTTGACACCACTGAGGATGTTTCAGCAGATCTTGTCATCTCTGAGGCTCCTGAGAAACTTAAATCTACAGAGGAAATTAAACAGGAAATAAATATTCCAGAAACTGTCATTTCTGAGGAAGTAGTAATATCGCAAGATATGGTATCAGGGTTTGGGTTATCTGCCCCTGAGCCACAGGTAGATGGAGACACCAAGATTGGAGCAAGCCAACGTATTATGCCTGTTGAATCAGGTACAAGTGTTACCGTGGTTACTATTGGTCTGTCGCTAAGCTCTATATTAGAATGGCACCATTTTTTTCACTTGCTTACGGACATAACTATTTGTCTTGTTCGCCTATGGCCAGCTGCAGTTTGGAAAAAAAAGTCTTCTTTACATTCTTTTATCCAGGAAAAGCTTTTGATTTGTGAAATGATGAGTCAGATTCATAATTCAAAAATATTATCAATATCATTGATTTTAGAGAAATTTCCGTATTTCATTCCAAGGAATACAGGTTTCTGATTTCACAAATCAAATATGCTTAGGATTGACCTTAGAATCAGTAAAATCCAACACAATTGATTCAGAAAAATTTGAAAAATGCTAATGCATCACACTCATTAAAGACAAATCAATTGGATTCTGGCCATATATCGTTTTGTTTCCTGTAACCCGTCTATTCCTAGTGGTTAGGCACAGACTGTAGAGGTGAGTCTTACTTCAGGACTGGAGGGTGACAGCTGATAGTTGGTGTTTGGATCTTCCTGATTCTAATGGTCTGACATTGTTGTCATCACAAGTCACCTGTGTTGAAATTGACACCGGATGTTAATGTCAAACCCTGACAACGAACAATATTTCCTGAAATCAGTTATGTATTTTGAGGTGTGATATTATGTATAACCTGGAGTGATAATTCTTCAAAAGATTGAAACCAAAACTAAATTATCATTTAGTCAATATAACTAATCACTTCTTGTAAAATTACAGACAGAACAAGATGTTTTCATGAAACACTATGCCCTAGTTTGCAACAAATTGGGACATTAAAACTATACTCTGCAAGGCATATGCTAATTGCATACACTTTGTGAAATACTTATGTCTTCATTGTGGTAAGGATTTGACAGTTTTTTGTTCAATAGCTATAGCTAGTGTTAAAATTTTTCCAATGTAGGTCAAAGGTCATAGTCTAGGTCACAGTAAAGGTCACTGGTCAAAAATTTTGGTACCTCCGGAATTGTCTTGTCAGAAAGAACACATGTGCCAAATATGAAAACCCAACCTCTTGTGTTGCAAGAGTTATGGGCAAGGTTAAAGTTGACAACAGACAAGCAAACAGATAGCACAAAAACACTATGCCCCAAATCTTTTAATCTGGAGGCATAGAAACTGGCAAATGTTGAATAATAATGACTTATACCCATAGTGCTTCAGACATCGCCTTGGGCTTTACGTAAACTTTTGACATTTTAAACTTCCTCTCAAGTTCCACTAGTGGGACTGAGCTCAAACTGGTATGGAATGATCCCGAGATGGTCCTGACTAAGTGTTGCGGTCTTTCTGGTATATCTGAGATTCAAGATGGCCTCCAAGGGCACCATTTTGAAAAACATATTTTAAACTTCTTCTCCAGTTCTACTCTTGTCATTGAGCTAAAATTGGTGGAAAAGGTAGCAAACAAAGTGTTATTTTTCGATCTTGTCAAAACTTCAATACAGCAGCCAGGGAGGTTGTTTTGTAACATGATTGTGTAATCATGGTTGTCCTGTTGTTAAAATGGATTTTTACTGTATTACTGCCCATACTGGATGGATATAACAGTTGTAAATATGCAATTCATTCACAGAATATTTAGAATATAACAGCACACTCTTCTTAACACTGAAAATTCTTGAAAGCCAAAAGTAATGATGGTCACTCCAGATTAAAAATCACTCATTATCAATATTAAGTATTCGTATAAGTGAGGTGTACATATATATTTGACTTTCTTTCCTTTTCGTTGAAATTGTTTACAAAATCATCTGAGGCCAGAGAAATATTGAATAAAAAATCTGGTATTTCCAAACAAAAGAGGAATTAAAATTCAAAGTTCATAAGAATTTTCTTTAAATAATCTGTGTTTTATAATGATGTCTAGGTCACTGTATACGTGGTTTCTTTTAAGTCAGATAGCTGAGTTCAGGAAATCTCAATGTTCTTTAACATAACTCTTATTTCTGGAAGAAACAAACAGAATAAAAAGCAGACAATCGATGGTTAAATTTTAATCTCAAATCAGATTATAGAAAAGTATCTGACTTTGGATTAAAATTTAAGTTAATTTCTCCAGAGATCAGGGTAATATAATGAATTGTTACTTTGCACCAGTCAGTCCACAGCATTATGTTGAGCTAGCCCAATGAAATTACTCCGTTTCGAGCCGCGGAGAATGGTCCATTGGTTGATACAATGAATGCTGATATGGTACATTGTTTCGGGACTGTTACTAACTTGTCTGGAATGGCTCGTTTTGTTGACGATATGTAGACCAGGACATTAACATGATAATTGTCTCTTTTGATATTACATGTAATAGATTTTACTGATAGAAACACTTGTTGCTGCATTTTAGATATTTTTTTTAAAGATAATATAAAATACGCCATTTGCAAAGAGATTCTCATTTGAAAAGCATCTTTGGATGATAAAAAATTAATACAACATTTTTAGAGTCATACAGAATTTTAATTGGAAAGTTCTTGCTCCCAGTCATTTCTTTATCTAAGTAATGGACATGTTTTAATTCTCTCAGGTTAAAACCTTAGTGGCTGACAGCCAATAAGGTAATCATTTTGCAGTTCTGGTCCTTTTTTTGGGAGAATCGCTGAAATATAAAATTTACATTGGTTGATACTTGTTTAATGTTTGTGTTTAAACGTGGTCAACCTGTGAGTTTTATATTTCAGATAAATAAGAGTGGAATTTTATTTTTTTTTATATTATTATAATAAATAAATATTAATCAATACAGAGCATGCTATGTGAACCTTTTCTGTGGCATGAAGATAGTTTTTAGAGCATTTTACTGAATAATAAAAATTATTAATCAGCATATTGTGTTTTTCTCACAGCCAAATATAGAATTGATTTTGGACATGAATCAAATCATGTTGTTGATTTAGTTTAATTTGTATAAACTGGTATCTATGTGATACTTAATTCTGAATCTCCATAGTTATAGGTTGAATTTCAATTTCTGGAATTTATTTGAATTTTTTTTTTTAATTTAAATTTTGAAAATGATTAAATTTTGAAAAACAAATACCTAACTGCTAACTGAGTCATTTCATTATTTTTTTTTTTAATTTAAATTTTGAAAACAATTACATTTTGAGAAAACAAATACCTAACTGCTAAGTGAGTCATATGTCTTTTTCTGTTGAAGATAGCTGACACAATTATATTAACCCTTCTCCCCTACAGACCACAGTAAACCTAGCTACATCAAAGGATTGGTGGTTCTACTGTGATCATTAAGGGGTAGAAGCACGTTTTGAACAGATGGTTTTCTAGTTGGTCCAGATGCATGCTTTAGGAATATGGTTTTTGAGATTAATTTACTTTATTGTTATTATTTTATTTGTTTTTTTAATTAGGTCTATATATTTATGCTGAAATTATTTAATAAATTTTGGCATGGCTAAACTTCAAAATTGAACTATTATCAGAAAAATGTCCAAGGAAAATGAAGGGTTATTTTTTTTTCTAAATCATTGCACATTATTCAACTTGTTTTTTTTTCTTTAGATTTATTTTTTACCTCTTACACCATGCTTTTGAATTTATTAATTATTTCAATAGATTAATCTTATGTATAGATATATATATTACAAGCTAGAGTTTAATTAATTTTGATGCTGTCATCCCCCATCCTGTTCAATAGGAATAGTCCAGATAAAGGTTTGGACTGTTTCATTGCACATATATAGGGGAAGACATGTCAAATAAATTGGTTTATGTTTTTTATCATTATTTAACATTATTTCGCTGTAACAGAGTTTTACTGTAGAAATATTCATTCTGTAACTGTTTTTATTATCTTAGTTGCTGTTTACTATTGCTGTATATATTTACCTTTAGTTGTTTATATATATCATGCTTATATAAACTAAATTGTAGTGTAATAATGAAAGATAACAATTCTAGGCTGAGCAGTTGTGTTTACAGTTTTAATTGTTGTTAAGGAATCATTATAGATCCATTTAGAAGGTGTGATGGTAATAGAGGTTTTTTCTAGTTAGATTACTATATTGATATTGTTTTATAATTTCTCTGTTGACGTTGAAGATTTATTAACTTACCATACCCTACAATTATAAAATGTACTGGTCCAAATGGTTGGATGAGTCAAAGTTGACAAAGAGAAGGGGGGTTCTGATACAAGTAAATAAATCTTCAAGGAAACAGTAAAACATATATTTCATATGATAGAAAATATGTTCCTTGATGAAACATTAACATGTATGAATGAAATAATCTGCATGTCAAAGATGCTGTGCATGAACTATTAAAAACTATTAATATTTAAAAAGATCATTGACTATCACAATTTTTATCTACTTTGTTTAAAAGATTTATTTTCCAATGCAAACCAATGATTTTAATTTTCTTATTATTTTAGAAACCAAAGAAGAAATTGAAGCAGAACTTACCATTGAACAGGTTTTGTCAGAGAAGGAAAAACTTGTGACTGCAGGTAAGGGCAATAACTCTCTATAAACTTGAATTCACATTGATATTGTGGTATCCATTGATGGCCGCTTAATGATTTATTTATGTCTGTTTGTCATTTTAGAAGAAGAAAAAGATGCAGTATCTGAAGAAGAGAGGTCTCCTGCACCTGATGAGGTTGAGAAACCCAAATCCCCAGAACTTGTTAGTAAGTATACAAAAAGGTATCCTACTGGCTTCACAGGATAAGGTCTTAAGACAGATAGCATTTACAGTGACACTGGAGATCTTTGTTTTGGTAAAAAAGGTTGTTGCTTCCATCTTTAATCATAAACTTAAATTCCTTCATCTGTAATCATAACTTCATTTTGTTTGATGTTTATCAAGTAACCTGTACATTTGTATCAATCATCTGTATGAGCCAATTTGGATTTTTTTGTGTTATTAAGCAATTTATATCAAAATTAATATAAAACATTTGATTTCATCCATTCATGACTTCAATAAATATCTCATACTTTAAGAAGGTCATATATGATTTAGAATCCCTTGTCCATGTACAGTACTTTCCTGAAAATATTTGTCATTATGTACAATATTTCACCTGAAGAATTTAGAATTCCTGGAACATGTAATATTCTGAAAATATTTGACATAATGTACATTTCAACTGCAGAAATTAGAATCCCTCATCCATTTACTTTATTGAAAAATATTTGACATGAAGTACAACATTTCATGTGCAGATTTTAGAATCTCTGGACCATGTAATATTCTGAAAATATTTGACCTAATGAACAACATTTCATCTGCAGCTGCTGAAATAGTTGATGAACGTACTGCCCCAGAAATTGTCAAGCAACTTGTTGACGTCATGTCCAAGGATGGCGGCAGTGCATGCTTCGAGTGCGTCGTTGAAGGCCTACCTCGCCCAGAGGTCAAATGGTACAAAGATGAAGAAGAACTGACAACTTGTGAAGAATTCACTATTTCTTACGAAGAAAACACCACCACTTTAATGATTCCTGATGTTTATGTGGAGGACGGTGGAAAATATACTGTTGTGGCCAAGAATGAACTTGGAACTGCCATGACTACAGCAGAGCTCATTGTGGAAGGTTTGTGTTGTTTCAGGTGTAAAAGTAATTTATGTAGGTCACATGATAAGTGAAATTTTCTTGAGTGCACATGATAGGCGGTTGGTTGGTTGGCTGGCTTATAACAGGGTTTTCATCTCCGTGATTCTCTCTATTGCCAGGCATTGTGTTCTGGTGATGTTCATCCCTCTCATACAATGGAACTCACTGTACCGTTGTTTATGCATCAAATAGTTCTGGTTCTTAAGATGCCTTAACCTAATAATGGAGTAGATGTTTAATTTTGTTGCGGGATAGGTGAAAGGTTCAACAATTTTTATGTCTGTGTCAGTGTGTTAAAATTCTAATCCTCCTTTCTTATAAATATGTAACGGAGGATAGCCAATGTGTGAGGTTTCAATAGGACGACATTTAAATGTATTAATTATCTAGTATTGACCAGGAAATGTAATGTCTGACCTCGTATGTAGAGTTGACCTTGTATGTAGAGTTGACCTTGTATGTAGAGTTGACCTTGTATGTAGTGTTGACCTTGTACAAAATATTGACCATGACCTTATATATATATTATTTTAGCTCCAGCTGAAGAGATTATCACAGGCATTCCTCCCTACTTTGACAAGAAACCCAAGTTCCAGAACGTGGAATCTGGGTCAGATGTCCACTTTGATGCTGTGGTCAGAGCTTTACCACAACCAGAGGTAAGTTGTCAAACAGTCAGATTTTAGAAATAGTTCATTTCCATTCTGTATTTAAACAGTTAGTTGTTTAAAATGGTTAGAAACAGTTCTTAATGCATTCTTTGTCATATATAACTTATGTGGAAAATCATTCAAAGAGGAAAATTTTAAGTAGTATTTCATATAGAATTGGAGATAATTTCATTTAGAAGATACTAGAGATTACATATTGGGTGAACAGAGAAATCGTGTGTTTGTGTTAACACAGAAGTTTTCTTATAGATTATGTGGACAAGAGAGGGAGTTGCCATTAGCACGTCAGACAAATATACTGTGGAGACAAAACCTAATACGGAGGAAAATACCTACTGCACCAGTCTGACTCTCAACCAGGTCACATTAGCTGATGCTGGAACATACAAAATCTCAGCTTCAAACGAAGAAGGAGATGCTAACGTTTCTGTCTCGCTACTTGTCAGAGGTATGATGTGGAAAGGGATTGGTCAGTATTCTTACCTCCTTGTCAGGAGAGTTACTTAATCAAAGGATATATTAACCTCAGCTTTAGGGGAGTGGGTCACAGAAGTAGACCATTTTAGACTCTTCATAGAAGCTTTAACTGCAACTTTGAATAGAACAAACAATATATGTTGATAGAGCATTTTTCACATCGTAGACTCATCTCGATCAAGGCAGTAAAAATTTGTATTTTATTTACTTAGATGAAGGACCCAAGCAGACAGATTTCCGTGATAGTCTCAAAAAAGATGTGTAAGTACTGCATTTTGTTTGTGTGTAACAGTTAGAGAGTAAAGGTCATCAAAACGTTTTGGTTAGAGAATATGATGACGAAGTTTCGGTAAGAGGGAATGATGGCACAAATAGCTATTTTATTTCCCATCATGCAACAGAGAAGAAAAGCTGTTTGAGTCATTGGCTCTCTAATCTTATTATAAAGCATGTAATTTTTTTATTTCATTTTATTTTATTTCACTTTTTAAAGATGTGTGCAAATTAGCAAAGCTTTATTAACATTGCTAGAAAGTACACATCGTGCAAAAACTGAATGATTTTCTTTTTTTTTTTCATTCTTTTTATAGACTTGAATTGATATTTGTTTAATTTCCGTTTTAGATTGCCTTACTTAGATTAGACTGTGTGAATTACTAATGAGAATTTTACTTCTAACATCAGACCTTGATAAGTGTTTGTAATTTATTTTGATTTAATTTTTTTAGTTGATTTTATTTGATTGTGGATAAGAAATTGTCCATTGAACTAACTTGATGATTTATCTGGTGAAATCACTTATCTTTCACAGTGAATTTAATCGGGTTCCACTATGAAATCAAATTTTTGCAAATCTTTCATCACAAATTTGTTTTGAAGCATGAAATAAAATGTTGGTAAATTGTGTCTTTCACAGAATATTTTTATCCTTTTCCGGAATTTAAAGTTATAAGTGGTTTCACTTCTTAATATTACTTTTTGTTTCTGATAATACACTAAAAACAAATTGGAATGCAGTCATATGACTAAAATCAAACAAACTTAAAGAGGCCATCCCAGAGTAGTCAGGTATAATGAAATTCTATTGGTCAATATTACAACTACTATCCACTCACAGGCGAACCAAGGTCGGCTTCAAAATCATCAAAAAACAAAAACAACAAGTGGATTTCAGAGCTCATCTTAAGGAAGTGTGAGTTATTACACCACGGAATGCTTTGGTGTCACCTATGTTATGTAACGCTTGCTTTGATTGGATACTCCCAGGAAATCAAACTGCCTATCGTGCTTTTTGATTGGATGTCCATGGAAATTTAAACCAGCTACATGTCCTGTTATGATTTTTCCCCAGAATGGCTAAATATGTCAACCAACACAATAGATTTCTCATTTTAAATCTTTGAAAACATGATTGTCTTTTGCCTGTTAATGTTGTTTGTGATTGGCTTAAATGTTGGTTAACGACAATGAAATTATTGTTTTGACTGAAGACCCCTGGATATTCCAACTTTCCCTGTATATGTGTATATATAGTTGTTTTGTGGCTAAGATTGACTAAGATTTCTGATTAGCTAAAATGTTCTCAGATCTTAAGGTACATCAATAACTTTCCCTTTTTAATTCTTGCTATATTTATGTCTAATAAACAAAAATATCAACTGTTATTCGGACCATTTACTAATCAAGTATTTGTATGTACGTCACCAAATTATCCATCCAAAATCCTTTTGTTATATTTTTCTTACTAACTTTAACAAAGAATATACACCAATCAGCATGCGTCATTTTTACACCTTACATACTATGTTGTATCCATTGGATGCCCAAAAAATTGACCAATGAAATTCATTCTTTGTCACTTAATTTGATGTGTTGTTTTATTTTGAGTGATGTATGCAAATCAATGAAAGACTTGAAAAAAGGAAGTTCCACCATTATTCGTCACATTATTGTGTACAAGAATGGATGCATGTTTTTGCATATTTTGAAAAAAGTTTAATGTGCATTTTTGATCTGTTGCATCTGTTTTTGCATGTTTTGTTCATAAAAAGCATGTGCTTTCATTACACAGAAAAACAAGGGTTGGAATTCAACATGGTCCGAAACAGAAAGACTTTAGGGACAATCTCAAAACTGAAGTGTGAGTAAAAAGTTCAGGGGAAATTTCAAAAACAATTTTATCAGTTGTACAGCTTTTTGATAAATTAATTATTTTCTTTATAGAAATAATGTCGACCACAAATCTCCTTTTTAAAATTCATATCAAATGAAAGTTAAAGTGAATACTTTATGTAAAAGGAAAAAGGAAAATGCAATAAAGGAAATCTTATTTAGAAGCAAACACCCAAGTTATGTGTCGGTATTTATCAAAAATATTTAAGATGGTCCACACTTAGTATAACTACAAGGTGCTGACCCCTTTATAATGGTTCAGTTCACTGACTGTGATCAAATTTGTGAACAGGAAAACCAAGGTCGGTGTATCACATGCTGCTGAGCAAATCGACTTTCGAGACAAACTTAAAACCCAGGTGTAAGTACCTGAAGCACTAGTTATTAACTCCTGCAACACGGATAAGATCTATCAGAGATTTAAATATGTTCTTTTTACTTGAATCAATTGTTGGTTGTTTAAACACAAAAATATATCCGAAAATCTTGATGCATTTGTCCTTGGTTAAGTAATTAGTAAACAAACAATTTAAGTTATGTATACTTGCATGTAATGTGTGTTTTGTGTAATTTGTGTTTTCTGTTTTACTTTTGTGTGTGACATCCTTTTCATTTAACATGATTTTATGGGTTTACCTATTAATATTTTGTGTTGTTACCTTGGAAAACAGTCGGACAAAGCAAGGGGTATCATTTGGAGCAGAACAATTAGACTTTAGGGATAATCTCAAAACCAAAGTGTAAGTATGGCTAGGAATAGTCCCAAAATAGAAGTGGAAACTTAGCTTGACATAATTTCTAAATAAAAGTGAAAGTATAGCGAGGGATTGTATCAAAATTTTAGTGGAAGTATTGCGAGGGATAGTCTCAAAACCTAAGTGGAAGTATTGAAAGGGATAATCTCAAAATCTTAGTGGAAGTATTGCAAGGGATAGTTTCAAAACAAAAATGGAAGCATTGTGAGGGATAGTCTCAAAACAAAAATGGAAGTATTGTGAGGGATGGTCTCAAAACCTAAGTGGAAGTATTGCAAAGGATAGTTTCAAAACAAAAATGGAGGCATTGTTAGGGATTGTCTCAAAACAAAAATGGAAGCATTATTAGGGATAGTGTGAGATTTAAGATTAAAGCATATATAGCTAGACAGAGTCTCAAATCTCAAAGTGTATGTACATCTAGGTAAAGCATAAAATCCAATTTTGTTATAACAAATATGTCTGAATTAAGTATACAGAAATAACGTAAATAAACAGAAAACATACTTCAGAAAGATATCCCTTTGATAAATCATGTTCATTTTAATAATAACTTAATTGTGATTCAGGAAATTAAATAAAGCTTGAAATATCAGTAAATGTGACAGAATTATTGCATTCTGTGAATGTTGTCATGTGATGTTTATCATTAGTAATTTGCATGAACTTTAACACAATAGGAAAACCAAGGTTGACACATCCTTTCAAGCAGAACAGGTTGATTATAGGGATGCCCTACAACGGCAAGTGTAAGTAGTTAGTCTATAGCAGATCTCAAAAGCAAAACATATATAGAAAATTGTCATATGAAGGGATTTGTTGGAAAATCTTAAGTAATACTTTATATTCTAAATTAAAAACCACAAAAACAAAAATGAAACCATTCACCATATAATGTTTGTATCAAATATTGTCAGCAGACTTTCTCAAAAGGACTGAATGAGTGCAAATCCACTAATTGAATTTGGCATAGAGTGCATTGAACAATATCACACAGAATTTCAAGAGTGTATGAGTGGGTTTATTACCAGACATGGGCTTATTATAGGATAAATATATATTCAATATATTCATTTGCATTGCATGACTATGTTTTTACCTGCATGGACTTTGATGATGTAGGAAAACCAAAGTTGGCACGTCCTATGCAACAGAGCAGGTTGATTACAGAGACGCTCTCCAAAACCCAGTGTAAGTAGTGATGTTAAAAAATTTGTCAAAACCCCCGTGTAATTAGTGATGATAAACTTTGTCAAAACCCAGTGTAATTAGTGATGATAAACTTTGTCAAAACCCAGTGTAAGTAGTGATGATAAACTTTGTCCAAACCCCAGTGTAAGTAGTGATGATAAACTTTGTCCAAACTCCCGTGTAAGTAGTGATGATAAACTTTGTCAAAACCCCCGTGTAAGCAGTGATGATAAACTTTGTCCAAACCCCCGTGTAATTAGTGATGATAAACTTTCTGAAATAGATCAACAGTATTTTCAGAAAAAACTAATGAAGTACAAAAATACTGCTTTATTCTAACTAAAACTCTTTGAAATGAATGACAAATGACTTGCACTTGTATAATTTGAACATGTAGGGAAACAAAGGTTGGAACATCATTTGCAACAGAACAAGTTGATTATAGAGATGCACTTCAGTACCAGGTGTAAGTAATTAAAACTATATTATAGAAAAAATTGTGATTTTTACAAATTACCACAAAAATTTGGAATACAAATTTGACATGTCAAATGTATATAAAAGAAAATGTAGATTTCTAAATTAATAATTACCAGGATATGCATGTATATACAAGTGAGTTTGTATTACATTCCAGTATCAAGAGTACAAAAATGAAAAACATATTTCAGAGTAGTCTTTGGTTAACCTTGTGCTCTGTGCCAGAGATAACATTTTATGTCATGTTTGAATGTTATTTGCATCTTGTATGAATTATTTGCATGATTTTGATGACACAGTGAGACCAAGGTTGGCACAGTCTATACTTCAGAGCAGGTGGACTATAGGGATGCCCTCCAAAGAGAAGTGTGAGTAACAATCAGGGGAGGCGACTCATTTTATCCAAGAATTTTACTTTGTAAGGAATTAATCCTTCTATGACAACCATAGGAGAGGTGTTATGCAGTGGAAGAGAACATAGAGGGGAGATACTATGAAAAAACCAGGAAGGGATAGGAGCAGGGCTTGATTTGATAGCATGGTAGATAATTTAAGGACACTAAAGGGGAGATAACTGTAGGGAATGAATAAAAAAGGACAGGAACAGAGTAGGGGAGAATAACTGGGTAGACAATTCTAGAACATTTACCTGGAAATAACTTTAGGAGATGACCAAGGAGGGATATGATCAAAGTGATGGGATAACAGAGTAGAAAATTTTTAGATACTGAAACGGAGATGACTTGGGAAAGAACGGGTAATAACACATTATCAAAGTAGATATTTATAGAACTAAGGGGAGATCACTGTGGGGATAGTCCAAGGAAGAATGGGATCTAGGTAGGACAGGATAATGACTCATTATCAAAGTAGATATTTCTAGAACTAAGGGGAAATCACTGTGGGGAAAGTCCAAGGAAGAATGGGACCTAGGTAGGACAGGATAATGACTCATTATCAAAGTAGATATTTCTAGAAATAAGGGGAGATCACTGTGGGAAAGTCCAAGGAAGAATGGGATCTAGGTAGGACAGGATAATGACTCATTATCAAAGTAGATATTTATAGAACTAAAGGGGAGATCACTACTATACAAGGGATAATCATGGAGAATGCAATGTTATTGATAAATAGAGATGACTGTAAAAGGATTACACCATACTGGTGGATAACAGGAGAGGACCAATCAGGGGGGATAACCCAAGGGAGGAGAAAATAGGGAAATTCAAAGGATGTTTGTATTGGAAAAGAAATCTAGCACCGAAAAATTCCTGCAGCAATTTACTTTACCACAAAAATTAACCATACTGTTGTCAATATTTTGATTACTAAAACTGTTACTTGCATGTGATTAAAGTATGATATGCATGCTGTTTGTATTATACAGAAGAACAAAAGTTGGAGTTACTTATGAGTCTGAGCAGGTTGATTACCGTGACACCCTTCAGAAGAAGGTGTAAGTATGGAGCCGAAATGTAGAGATAAATAATGTATAGAATATATAATAAAGACAGTAATTCAGAATTAAATTGCGATACACATATCAACATTTACATTCAAAAAGATACATAATTTAGAACAATTAATCGCTTAAATGATAAGGTTTTCTTAAAGTAGAGTAACATAATCCCTGTATCTCGGACATAAACACCTAGAAATGGGAAGTTTTTGAAAAATTACATCACGCTTATATAATGTTGTATTCAAATGAAGGATTTATTCATGATTTTTATCCTACATAGTAACATTTAAATCTGAAATTAAAAACAATTACACATTTATTGTAAAATAACTGAGTTCACTGTTTAAACTTAAGATTAAGTGATTCTTTAATTAGGACCAGTGAAATGTTATCACTTTGCATGTTGCATGATTTGCCTGTGTTTGTATTAGGACAACCAAGGTGGGAACCCAAAGTTACCAAGCTGAGCAAATTGACTTCCGTAATGTTTTACAAAAGCCGTGAGTGAAATTTATTTCAGATTCTCATCAACCAATATTTTTTTTAACAGGAAAGATGAACATTGAGGATGTTTTATTGATAACTGATTTAATGAAAAAATATTTTTATTGAAATTGATACAAATATTTTGTTTCCAAAATTTTTTTTTCATTTGAACACAATAACTTTCTTAATGATTAATGAATAATATTTTTTTTTGCCTGAAAATATTTTGTCATATCGAAAACCTGTTTTTTCTTTGTGCATATCATGTCTTCATGTTAAAAAAAACACAGGTTTTGGTGTTTGAAGAACTAGTATACAGAAAGATGTCTTTTCATTTTGTCATATGTTCCTGTTTTCTTTCTTTTCCAGGACTTTGGAACAAAAGGAAGTCAAAAAAGTAGAACAAGTGGACTTACGTGATGTTCTACATGAGGTAGGTCTGGTAGATTGTTTTTTGCCAATCGGTGATGGTTATTTGTGTGTTCAATACGTTAAATGTGATACGGGTGGATGATTTGTCCGTTCTTCAGTTAAATTTTTTATCGAGGTGTTTAAAAAGTTGAAAGAATGAAAATTATTGTAGAAAGAGTTCTGTTTCCTCAAAAACAATTTATCCATTAAAGTAATTATCTTTTTGTTTTTTTTGATAAAGAAACTCTTTTGTGAAAAAGGAAGCATATGACAGATAGGTAACATTTATCCTTAATTGTATTTGTGAATACTTTTTATTTAGGTTGAACTGATCGCACCAACATTTGAAACCAATATTGAGAGTGTGGTCGCTAAAGAAGGCGAACCGGCCAAATTTTTCGTCAAAGTCACAGGAAAACCGACCCCCACTATTTCGTGGCACCATGACGACCAAGTACTCACCACAGACGAGATCTACAAAGTCACAGAGGGTGAGGAAGGGGAGAGCACTCTGGCATTGTCAGAGGTCTTCCCAGAGGACACTGGCAAGTACACAGTTAAGGCTGTAAACGAAGCAGGTGAAGCTGTTGCCACAGCAACACTCACAGTAACAGGTGAGTTTGAAATGCTTAATCTTTCCATATTTAACAAACCCTTGCTCTAATATTGTCATAAAATTTATGGATTATCTTTTCATACCTGCCAATTTTCTCGATTCGGGCGGGAAATTCCTTATTTTCACTCCCGAATAACACCTACTGATTGTATGGATCAAGATTGGGGATAATCTCCCCTGATTTCTGAGATCCATTCTATTATCTACAAATTCTAAC